>NC_092824.1:59902506-60035006 GCF_023375885.2 Dermacentor andersoni
GCATGCTGGATACACCTCCTCTTGCAAAAGCCTGAGGAAATCTGAGTTCTTTTTTTTATTTTGAATGGGTCTTCGACGTGGAGCCCTGTTGACTACTGAAGGAGCAAAGATGAAGCGTACAACTGTCAATGGAGCCAATTTAAATCTGTGACGTCGATGCTGAACGCTGTGCATGCTGGATACACCCCGTCTTGCGTGAGGAAATCTGAGTTCTTTTTTTTATTTTGAATGGGTCTTCAACGTGGAGCCCTGTTAAATTCTGTAGGAGCAAAGTTCCCCGGTACCACTGTCAATGGAGCCAACAGCCTAATGGGGCGGGCACTCTAGGTAAGCTAGACAAACTCCACAGGTGCCTTGGCATCCGTACATGAGTTAGTCTTCAGTTCCCAAAGATTTTTGCGCAAATGCAAACGGAAATAAAAAAATATTCAGATAAAATATCCACAGCCCGTGTCTTTATAACGAGAGGTGCTTTTCTCTTTACGAGCAATGCTAGCCTTCTCGTTTCGCTTGATGGAGTACCTGTGCCTGTCCACGACTGAGCTTGATGGCGCACTATGACAGGACAGGGTGATTGCTTTAGCGCATACACATTACGGTACATTTGCGGAAAAAAAGGGGCCAACCGCAAAGGTGGCGCAAAGTTGCTCCCTACAACTTTTGTCCGGTTAACAGTATTCAATATGTCATTCCAAAACTAGCATTACCACGAGCACTTCCGTAGGGAGAAATTTGTAAAGCTCATTCCGAGTATTTTGGACAAATATCGTACAGCCATTCATAACACATTTATCTAATTTTGATCCTTCGTTAAAGGATGAGTTTGCAGGTGCCCGGACAAGATCGTGCCGCCATGATGAAGGGAGGCTCCGTGTCGCGTTCATTGTCCGTCTCGTCTGCATCGCAGCTCGTCGTCGGCACATGCGCGGTGGCGCAAAGTAGCCGAAGTTGTCGGCGACGATGAAATCAATCCCACCGCCCTACCGCTAACGACATCATCCTCGTCAGAAAACAGCTTCAGCCTCGGAGTTGATAGCAGCGTTGGACTTTCGCCAAGCCTGGATGAACTCGACATAGAAATGGCGGCCCCACGAGACGCCCTCATGCGTCAGCCTCTGGCTCGGACGGTGGCCCCGATCGCCGTGCCGAGTTACAGCGGCCCAAAAAACCTCGGCCTTCTTCGAGAGGGTCGAAGAAGTGACGCGAGCACTGCTTAACCCCCGGACTTGTTCCCGGGGCGCCGACTTGAACAACACGACCAGGTCAGTTTGGTGATACATTTAATTAAATATGGCTGACACCCTGAAGATTATTTCATTAAATGCACAAGGGTTCCGAAGTCCTGTAAAACAAGCCGAAATTATCAGCGTGGCCCGCGCAAAAAATTGTGACGTACTGTGTTTACAAGAAACAAATTTTTCCACCATTGGACATGTCCTTACTTTCAAACGCACTTTTAACCTAGACTGTTTCTTCTCCTTCGCGACTTCACGATCTAGCGGAGTTGGTATTATTATTTTCAACAGAGCTCTCTTGCGAGATCATCGTGTCTTTTATGATGGGACTGGGCGAATATTGGCATTTGATTGTGTAGTATCTTCATTTAGGTTACGGATTTTGTGCATATATGGACCCGCGCAGGCCATTAAGTCCAAAGACTTTTTCCCTGACCTGGACGTGTATTTCCTTGACGGTTGTCACGTGGTGCTCGTTGGGGACTTGAACGGCGTCTTAGACACGCGAGCAGATGTGCAAGGCCCGGGCTGGGGTCGCCCTGATTGGAACGCACGGGAGTTGCGTCGTCTCGTCCAGCATTTTTCGTTGCTTGAAACATATGGACTTTTTCATGGTTCTTCATTTGCCTGGACCTGGCGACGCATTGTGTCGTCAAGCAGGTTAGACCGTGCCTTTGTTCCAAGCAGTTTAGCTCATTATGTCACCCGGTCTGATGGGATAACGTTACCGTCATCCCCTGTTTATGTTTCCGATCACAAACCAGTAATACTTGAGATTCGCTTCCCTGCTTCCTCATCAGTAATACCTTGGCGTCTAGACATCCGCGTTCTACATGACGCGTGCTCGCGCTCTTCTTTGTCAAGAGTCTTGGGCGCCTCTGTTTCTAGATCTGAGCGAGAGTCATGGGATGCGCTCAAGGTGCAGGCTGCAATGTCGGTCACTCCAATTAATGCAGAGTATGCCTTTGTGAAGGCAACTCCTAATCAAAGGGGAACGAGATGCGTAGCTTCACGTCGAGGAAGTCCGAGTGGAGGTCGGAGACGCATTGAGGGGTTTAATTGATGCAGTCGTGTAAGTCCAAAGTTTGGCAAGTTCCACTCGGTCAGAGACTGCGTGCCAGGCGTCGAAGATGCCTTGCGGCGTCTGTCCTCGGAAGCGGAATGGGAATGCTGTGCTCTTCTTGATGTGCTGTGCGAGCAGCGTTATCGGCGGAATCATTGCCACTGATTTCACAGTGGGCCACGCGCCCACTGGAAAACAACCTCGTGACCTTTTGGTTGGACATGGTGGCGAAGTTTCACGATTTCTTATGTCAATTGTTCACGAAATCCACGTCGGAGAACTGACGGCGTACACTATAACGCTGGTCTTGAATCACAAAACAGAGTCCATTTTCTAGGTATCTCAGAATCAATAAATTTGCAGTGCACGACGCAGAGCTGTTAGTTCTGCCGCCGTTGAGGTCATGACGTGCGATGTCTTGAACCGCAGTGTTTAAACATTTAAATTAGATTATGGGGTTTTACGTGCCAAAAGCACTTTCTGATTATGAGGCACGCCGTGGTGGTGGGGGTTCTTTAATGTGCACCTAAATCTAAGCACACGGGTGTTTTCGCACTTCGCCCCCATTGAAATTCGGCCCCCATGGCCAGGATTCGATCCCGGGAGCATTCAACAAACCCTCATTGTTTTTCCTGCTTCGCGGCAACTGCAGCTTCTGCAACCGTAATATTTTCCTAGAAACGCTGGTGGCGAACGCTATGCGCGAAGGCGAACATTCTGGTTCCTTCTTTTTTGCCTCGCCCCCCCCCCCCCCCCCCCCTGCATAGCATATGGCGCCGCTGACTGGGTTGCGCGGAGGCGAGCGCCATCTAGATGGTGCTGCAATTAAGCAGCCGAGCGGGGCGCGACGTTCCTTCTAAGGCAGACCTCCAAAAGCAGCTGAAAAAGAGATTTCCGTTCGAGTTTCCACGCCACAGAATGACGCTTTTTCGCATATTCCAATTACAATTCGACACTATAATGTCTTTAGGGATTCTGTAAGTTGTACTTTACGAATTTTCTGACGCATTTTACTTTGAGAAGTTCAATTAGTTCCGTAATGCCTCTGCCAGACGAAGAAACAATTTCTAAGAAATCTGCTCTACTCCCAACCGTGCTCATGGCAGCCGCATTTTGATGGGGTAGAAATGCGAAAACACCCGTGTTCTTCGATTTAGCTGCACGGCAAAGAACCCCAGGTGGTCGATATTTCCAGTGTCCCCCACTACGGCATGCTTCATAATCAGATGATAGCTTTAGTTCGTAAAACCCCATATTTTTGTACATTCAGCCCTTCTGTTTCGAAAATGTGGCCGAGACGTGCACGTCCAGAGGAATGTCTCCCGCGAATTTCATAGACATCTTCTGAACTCGAAATATCGCCGGAGTCAACGTTCATAGGTAAAGAGTTAAGCCCAGAAGAAGATATAAAGTTCAGTATGGAATGAAAGTCCGAGGTGACATGCACTGTCGGTGCGGCCAGTAGTATTATCCGAGAAGAACGAATGAATTTTCCTATTACCATCGAGGACGTTCGAGCGCTGCGGATGGAGGCGGCTCATTAACGAAACGCGCACTCTTTGTACGTTACACAAACCTCACAGGTGCACTGGCATCTCTACACAAGTTTCTCTTCAGTTCTCGAAGGCTACTGGGAATATGCAAATTGCGATCGAATGATATTTACGTAAAATATCTGCAGACCGGGTCTTTATTCGGAGATCTTGTTTTCTGCTATAGAAAAATGCTAGTCTACTCATTTTGCTTCATGGAGTACTTTTCCCTGTCCTTTACGTAGCTTGATAGCGCACTAAGGCATGACATCGCAACGATTTTACCGCTGGACACATAAGATTAAATCTGCGCGAAAAAAAGTGGCAACCGCCAAGGCAACGCGAAGTGCTACCTGCCATTTCTGTGAGTCTAACAATATTCATTATACGGTGCGAAAACTCGCATTTACTCGAGCACGTACGTATAGGGGGCAATGTGGAAAGCTTATTCCGTGTATAGTTTAGGAATACCAGATGACCATTTATAAAACATTCAGCTATTTTTTGTCGTGTGTTAAAGGATACGTTTGAAGGCGCCTGAACTAGATTCCGCAACCATAATGAAGGGTGACTCCGTATAGCGTTCATTGCGCGCCTCATCTGAGTCGCATATCTTCAGCGCAATGTATGGGTATCAGCAGTAGCAGTAGCAGCGTTTTTTCGCATCTACGTATCCGCAGCAGACAACGTATCCTTTAGCAGACATACCACAGTGTAGTCATTCCTTTTATCTGTATTCGACGACTGCAGATGAAGTTCAAAAGGACATCACATCATTGAAGAATACAAGCGCTGGCTTAGACCATATTGATCCTTCTCAAGTGAGACTAATTTCGCATGAAATAGTATCAGTTCTGGCACTAATCATTGACAAACCCTTTTCTGAGTGTTGTTTCCCAGCTGTCTTAAAACTGGCAGAATAGTTCCTGTTTTCAAAAAAAGCTGATCATACTTCACGACGGAATTTCAGGCAATATGTAGCCTTGATTTTTTGGGTAAAGTGATTGAAAAGCTTTTCCACACTCGATAATTCCGCTCCCTAAAGAAATTTACGCTTTTGTCTCCTCAGCAACTCGGATTTCGCCAAGGATATAAAACCGATCTGGCACTTATTACTTCAACTGAAGAAATCATGCAAGCTATTGACAGAGCTGTAGTTGCGGGATTTGTATTCATCAATTTCACGAAAGTATTGGACACGATAAACCATCGCATACTACTTGTTAAACTCGAATAATTTGGTATAACCGGTCATCCGCTAAACTTTATAAAAGACTACTTGAGTAACCGGTCTCAGACGGTACAGGTTAACTGCCATGCCTCATTATGCAGGCTAATTAACGTAGGTGTGCCACAGGGATCAATTTTAGACCCATTTTTATTTTTGATGTTTATTAATGACCTACCCACCCATTCTTGCTAACACTAAGTACATAATTTTCGTTGATGACACGACCATCTTTACATCCACTAAATCAATTGCCACGCTCCAGTCTTAACCTTAACACCGACTTACACAGTATTACTTGATGGTGCCAAAATATTAATCTACACATTAATTCAACTAAAATCATGTTGATGATGTTCCATTCCCAACGAAATTCAATCGACGTTCCACTTGTTCAAATTGGTGATTACGTCATACAAGTTTCGAACGAAGCGCGGTTCCTCGGTGTCATCTTAGATAGTGAACTAAAATCTCATGGACAAGCTGATCACTTACGAAAAAGATTGCATTTGGCATCCACATTATCGCAAAGGCAAGAGCTTATTTTACACCGCACCATGTACGATCTTTCTATTTTGATTATATTCATAACTATCTTTCGTATTGTGCATCGTCATGGGCCAATACGTATTCTTTGTATATTGAACGTCTGGAGTCTAAAGAATATCAGCCCATTTGATTTGCCCTGCAGTTCACTGCCTCCTAAACTTAACATTCTCCCGTTGGAACATTCATTCAGTCAGAAACTATCCATTATTGCATATAGGCTAATCACACAGGACATCTTCACCTAATGTATTAATCCTGAACACATTACTAAATACAGCAGAACCCGGTTTTGCCTACGCAATAACCTTCTTTTCCCTGCCATAAAGATGAATTGCGGCAAGTTCACAGCCCCCTTATCTGGCATAGCCAATGTGGAATTCATTTCCTTTCGAAACGAAATCATCGCACAACGTTCATATATTCTCCGCGCGCACCAAGAAATATTTCATTTTGGAATTACCTGACACATTTCGTAATTAACTGTCCATATGTATGTGATATTGTTTTTTTATGAGTAATAAATATTATTGATAATGAAACGAGTTTGGTCTGCCATGTCGTGTTGATTATGTTTCTTAATATTTGTTGTTTTTCTACTTCTTTACACACTTTCGGTTATTGTTCATGTGTTTTGAATAATTAGCATTACCATTAACTTGTGTATTCAATTTCCTGTTATAGATAATCAAGTTGCCTATTATTGTACACATGACAGTACTTCTTTGCTGTTTGTGCATAATAACGCGATTTATGTAAAGATAGGAGATCCCCTGGCAGTATTATCAAAAGTCTCGGACATCCAGCTTTAAAGCTATCACCATGTCACTGAAGCATGACTGTTGCAATAAACTTGATTTTGCTCCTTAGAAAATGCTTTGCGTTACCTAGTGCACGGCATTCATTCATTCATTAATTCACTGACGACTAAAGATGATGGTTTTATAGCGAAGCTATATAACCATCTAGAACCACTATCTGCAGGCTAGTGTACCGTGTATTTTTGTCCTCCGTGAACAAAAATTATCATTATCATCAATGTCTCAAACCTCTCTAAGCATTCATGCTCCCGTAAGCAAGTAGAAAATGCGATGTCTCGTAGCTCCGTAAAGCAGAGGCTACAACCACTCAGCCAAGTTCAGCGAACACTGCTTGAATTCGTTCTAATCACGCAAACAACATACATAACAGCACATCGAAAACTGTCATCATGAATGGCTCATACCCCTGCAACGCGATGCATTGCCACACCGATATTCCTCAACCGACAACCCAGCGGCGTACGTGCATCGGCGTGCATGCATCGTGCACCGCCCATCAAGACCATAAACGAGCTCGTACCTTTGTTCAAAATGTGTCATCTCCGTGTCGTGTGCTAAAGAGCTTCGCTGCTCAACCACGTTCACAGAGTTGCATGGCTCATGATTTTTTTTTTCACTCTGCGTACTTTACATGCTGCGTGCCGTCTGCCACAGGTACCAGACGACATGCGGCGCTTAGAACGGCCGCACTGAGCGCAGCGCAACTTTTGCGCCATGATGCGGAGAAGTGGCGACCGACGCTCCACAGGGGTCGGTCACGCATGTCTTCCTCTATGGGTCGGTCGGTACACCTACTCTTGCAGCATGCCTCTAGCGACCATAATCCTGCTATTGCAATACGGTCGCATCTCGTTAAGTCTACGGGCTGAGGAATCGCCGAACGAGCTCAAGAACTGGATGCGCTGTGCACTCAGAATGAACTTTTAGGGTGAGCTTAGAGAAACGGAAAGCTCATTTTAATAGTTCCTCGAGATGAACGCGCATGAGAACTTAGCCATCACGAGAATTCACGCTGAAGTGGGAGCTATCGGTGCCTAGCACACGGGTTAAAAAACGTGGCAAGCAGATAAAACATTGATGTTGTCTTTATTGTTGGACATAAACTTGGTCAGGTTTGCCCAGGTGTCCAGAAAAAAAAAAAAAATGAACGGAGTGGCGAGTGACAAACCTGCGGGATGTTCTCTTAACCATAAGAAGTACGTGAATTGCAAAATTCAAGTTTTGTATAATATGCCGTGCCCTTGTGGAAACATTTACGTAGGGCAAACACATCTATATTTAAACATCAGGATCCAGGAACATGCACTCAATGTAAAGAACGGAACTGGTTCACATTCAGTGGTTCATTGCGGCTTACGATTGAGTAAACGCAATTTTAATAAAACAGATTTTGTACAGGTATAGAGCACGAAATGAAGTGATATAACGGAAGCCTTTTACATATTTTTCCAGGGTGACAGATGCAGCAGCCAACCCTCAATAGCTTTGTCACAGCCATGTAGTACGGAATTGTTTTATTTAGTTGAAATGATTGCGAACGATCCTTACAAGCGTCCATCGAATCATTGCCACGCGCACTTTCATAAAGCAGATGCAAGACGCATGCTACATGAGGAAATCATCTTTTTCGCTCTATATATATGCTCGTTCCGGGCTTTTATTGCTAAAGCAATACTGCTCGCATGTGTTACAAGCATGTGTCATTTTTGTCTTTAGACCTTCTAGGAATACTGCGTGTAGGGGCGAAGGGCGCGAAAGTCGCCAATAGGCGGCATTGGAAACCAAAGCAACCGGCTTCTGCGTACATATGGAGTAGAGAATGAATGACTCATCCCAGACAACACCACAAAATCTGAAAAGATCTGATTTGCAAGCATTCTCCATTCCCGGACATAATTTCACGCGCTTTAAGAGCACTAATACACGTGCGACTGCGCTTTTAGAAAACAACTTGGCCTCAGCCGACGCGATGGTACACAGATGCTCTCAGCCAGACCATGCTGGACGCGGTAAGAATTCCTTCCATTTGCACTCAAGACAAATGCGCGGGTGCAATGCCTGTTTTCAGTCGTTCAGAAGACAGAATTTTCAGGACCCTAGGTTCTGAGCTCCTTGGCGTTATCTTTGCCGCGTTTTGCCACCACAAGCAACACATTCCAGTCTTATCATTTCTGGCAATTGGTGGTCGCGTTTTCGCAAGCGCGAGTACCTAAAGAAGGTCTAGGTTGAGGCCACAAAAAGCGTCATAAACTTGTCCCACTGATATCGAGTAAACGCCAAACTTACTTTCTCACCACCACCAAGCCGCTTTGCCTTGACTGTGTCACAACGCCAGGCGCGGTGAGCGTGCCTCGAAAGTACCTGAAAAAGTAACGAAATTATTCACAATAATGTTCGAGGTCAGAGAAAGCGTTAAAGCTTGTCCCAGTAAGACTCAGGGCACGCGAGACTAACTGCGTCACTAAGCCGGGTGCGGAGAGCATGCCGAAATATTACCGTAAAAAGTTAAAATAATGCTGGCGCTCATAGAAAGCGTCGCAGCCATCTCCTAGTATGAGTCATTAACTCAAATTAACTACGCCAAGACAGCCGAGCTGTATTTCGCTTCCTGCGTCACAAGTCTCGGTTCCGTGTTACAAGAGCCTAAATTAGTTGAAATGCGCCGCAGACTGTAAAACGAAATTTTGAAATTTCACGCCTTGATATAGCTCGATAGTGCATTGGTGCCGCGTCGAAGTGAACAACGAATGCAAGAATACGCCGGTAGCATAAGAAACAGGGTACATCCAAAAGATACTGGTTGCCGAACAGGCGAACTTCACATATGCAGCCGGCCTCGCTTGCTTCGGTGGCGTGTTGGCGCATAAAGCATGTATATGACGTGTCTGTGGTGCCGCTAACTTGTTGCCAGGTAACGCAAGAAAAATAAATCGCGAAGTATTAATTAAGTTATGGCTAAAACATTTTATCTTAAGCGGGAAGCAATAAAAAATAATACGCTGTTTAAATTTATTTGACATTCTTTTTTTTTCGATGCTCGCGTCAGCTAACGGATTAGGTTAACACTAGACGCGGCGTGTTTCTGGTTGCCAGTAAGCTCATTTATAGGCATAATTTTTTAGCTTTAGCGAGCACGAATGAACCAAAAATTTAAAAAAAACACCAAGAACTTCTTAGTTATAGCGAGAAAGAATAAAACCAAAAATAAAACACCGCCTCAATTGATTTCACATTCTTTTTGTTTTTCCGCTGCTCGCGTCAGCTAATATATGGGATCAATATTAGGCGCGACGTGTTTCCTGTTCCCATTTTTTCCCGAGTGTCCCTTCTTGTTTAATTTCTTTCCCTATCGTTGAACGGGTAAGCCGACAGTTTAATTGATTTTATATTGTACCAAGCGGAAACCAAGATGGAACTGTCTATGGAGCCAAAGCATAAAGAGCGCACTTTTGGTACGTTACACAGAATTCCTTTCATTTATTTATTTTTTTCCGATGCTCGCGTGAGCTAAAGGAGTTTAGCATCAGCGACGACGTATTTCCTGTTGCCAGTTCTTGTTGAATTTTGTTATGATTACATGGGTAAGTCCTAATATGTAAAGTTTGGTTGAATTTCTGTATGATTACACCGGTAAGCCGCACACGACGAACACCGCAGACGGGTTGATGGAGCCGGCATCCTAACGAAAAGCGCGCTCTTGGTACGCCACACAAACTCCATGGTAGCACTGCAATCTCTACACAAGTTTCTCTTCAGTCCCCGAAAGGAGCTGTGTTTATGCGAATGGTGGTCAAATAGTATTTACGGAAAATATCCATACGCTGCGTCTTTATATGGAGACCTTCTTTTCTTCTATTGAAGAATGCTAGAATTCTCGTTTCGCATTATGGAGTATATTTACCCGTCCACTACTTAGCTCGATGACGCCCTAAGGCATGGACATCGCAATGATTCCACCGCTTAACACATTAAAGTAAATCTGCGCGAAGTTGCAACAGCAAAGGCGCCGCATGGTTGGTGCATCCCATTTCTGTCAGGCTCACGATATTCAATATTTGGTGCGAAACTAGCATTTGTATGAGCACGTCCATATGGAAAATGTGTGAAGCTCCTTCTGCCGGTTTTGGAGGAATATCGGATGACCATTTATGAATCATTTCGCTTATTTTTATCGTGCTTTAAGTGATGCGTTTGCAGGCGCTTGAACTAGATCGCGCCACCATAATGAAGGGGGGGGGGGGGTCTCCGTATCGCGTTGATTGCGCGTCTCGTCTGAATCGCATCTCGTCGTCGGCGCATGTGCGGCGGCGCAATGTAGCAACATGGCGGCGTCCTTGCAGCTACCGATTTCACTACATGGGCGCTGTGGCGAGCGTTTCTTCTAGAGTTGGTTATATTAACTCAATAGATGAATGTTGCGGACTCTTTCAGTGTGATACCAGCCGCGGTAGCTTAGTGCGTAAGGCCTTTCACTGCTGAGCGCAAGGTCGTCCATTCTATCACGGCCACGTGGACCGAATTTCGACGGGAGTGAAGTGGAAAAATAATACGAAAAAAGAAAGACAAAAGAAAGAAAGAAAATGAGCGTGTAGGTGGATTTGGGTGCACGTTAAATACGCGCCAATTGGTAAAATCACTCCGAGTCCCTCATTATAGCGTGCCTCATAATCAAGGCGCGCTTTCGGCGCGTAAAACCCAACACTACGATTTCTAGGGTTATGAGCGTGTAAAGTTTCAAAAGCGTTAGTTTCAGCCACTATATATATTGCGTGGTCAAGTGCTCTTATCCCACACTGTGTCTGCTCCCTCCCCTTCACCTTTCTATGGCGGAGGAAGTTGTACAGCAAAACAATGGGAGAACCGGGGACGATTCTGATGTGACGCTACCAGGAGGGAAGTGTGAACCACCGGCGTGCCTTGCGCGCGAAATTTATACCATCTTGTGCAAAACTTTCTGCATTCATAAACGAAACCGTTCTCAAAACAACTGGAATTATATCATTGGGAAAAACATAAGCACTGCAAGCTGTTAAGATACTTCAACAACACCGTTTAAGCGTGCACATTTCCTACCACAGCTCATGCAGTGTTCCTGATGGTCTGCTCAGCGTTTCGGTTGCAAAATACAAACAAAGGCTCGTCTGCTCATTCCGTTCAGTAAGCACGCATATGTATTTGGTATTTCGAGACACATGCCATAAGAAACCAGGAAGGAGCAGGTGCACTGTTCCCGGTGGGTTGCAAGGGATTCCTTTCATGTCGCATCAGCGAGAAATGTGGTCGCCAGGTTTCACCGAAGAAAACAAAGGCGCACCGACACACACGAACGCAAACAGAAAGGCAAATATATTTATAAATCCGCTGCTTCCCGTGGACATCAAAAGAATAAGCGAACCCGGCAGAAAAAGACCACTGCAAGCAATCCGAGAGCTCCGTACGTGCATGCATGACCTCCGCGACAGTCATAACTGGGCATCTCCGAGGCCCTGGGTTGCGCAAACATTGTTTCCTTTTGCTGGCAATGACTCCAAGCTGTAGCGACAGATGGCGCTGCTGTAGACCGGCGTGCTCCAGCCCCCCCTCCCCTTCCCTTCGGCCATCATCGCAAAAATAGGCACGTTTTCGCCACCGGATGAGACACTGCCCTATTCAAATGCAGCATATTTCAGTGCATGGACGCTATAACGAGCATTTCCTCTGGAGTAGGTTATGTTAACTCTATAGGTGAAATCTGCAAACTGTTTTTAGCCTGACAGCAGCCGCAGCAGCTTAGTGGCTAGGGCGTTTAACTCCTTAGCTCAAGGTCGTCCTTTCAATCGAGGCCACGGCGGAGAAATTTCGACGGGAGTATCATTAAAAAAAAAAAAAAGAAGAAGACGAAAGAAGTGAAAGAGAAAAGAAAGAAAAAACGCTCGGGTACTTGGACTTATGTGCACGGTAAACAACCCCATATTGGTAAAGTCGCTCCGAGTCCCTGATTATAGCGTGCCTTATACTGAAAGCGGGCTTTTGGCGAGTGAAACCCAATATTGCAATTTCTAGCATGATGAGGGAGCAAAGTTTCAAATGTGCCAGTTTCTGCCATTATAAAAATTGCGTTGGTAAGTGCACTTATCCTACCCTGTGCCTGCTCCCTTCCACTTCACTTTACCAGGGCGGAAAAGAATTGTGTTTATGAGGGTTATGGCCGGGTTCGGCCGTACACCGGCTGGTGTGTCAAAGTGGAAGTGGTCTCACTTTGCACTGGGTGCTACGTGTCCATAATGCTCAGTAATAGTGATGGATAGGCTGATGCGTACCACTTAATCTCCACAAGTCTAGGCTTACAACAGGAACGCTCGCGTCTCTTACTGCAAGTCGGCCTCCGCTACAATCTCGCAACCAGCTATGGCCACTGGATCCGTGATAACAAATTCTACAAAACAATAATTAAATTCATACCCGACCCAGGCCTCAAAGACCACACACACACACACAATATATATATATATATATATATATATATATATATATATATATATATATATATATATATATATATATATACAGAGAGAGAGAGAGAGAGAGAGAGGGAGGGAGGGAGGGAGAGACAGAGAGAGGTTAACAATTAAGCATGCAGGGCAATTCCTTATCACAATATAAAAAATTAAAAAAAACAGTGCTCGAACACGATATACGGCCTTTACCATCCTTGTTTCTCAGTGCCTTCAAAAACGTCTATGTCACTCAGAGTTTGTATGTGGTGAAAATAGGGCTCACTGTATATTTATTGGCGAAAATTTTAACTTTACAGATGTGATTACGTTTGGAAATAAAACTGGCTGTACGCACTCTCCCTCTTATTAACATTTGTGCGCTGTTTGTACCGCTACCCTAATTCATTGTTAAAATAAGGCATTGATTACCTTGCTATAAAAGTAGTCGCATGCTATGGATAACGTGCAGAGGAAATCAAAGCGTGAGATTTAGCCACAGCCTTTGTCGCATATCAGGTATTCAAGCAGTGCGGAAGTGTTTCAAGTGTGTTTCACAAACAGGGGGCTGCAGAATTTACTACGCTTTCCGAGGGCAAGTATTACTGCCATCAAGATTACGTTGGCTTCAAGGCGGGGTCCCTCATCAGGTCTCGACATTTCGAGCTGCCAAGCGCACTGCATCCCCACCCGCCGCGCAAAAAGCTTAAATTTCAAACCAAACGCCGTTTGGCGTTCTTCGTGGGGGCACCGCCTTCCCAGCGAGAGTTCACCCATATATTGCACAAGTGCACCTAAGTACCTGGCAGAGCTGTGACTTCGCTCACAGTGACAAGTGACTACACAAACTGTTCAAGGCGACATCATTTATTATGTTCTTAAATAGACGATTTACAGTTTTAAAACATAGCGAAACGAACTAACCGAATACCTGCATGTTTTTCTTTTATGGCCAAGAAAGATGGCATGCCAAGAAAGATGGCCTTCGGGTTAGTCTGCTTCATCCCACGTCACCCAGCCGCGCCCGCAATGAACGAAACTATGCTGTCTTCTACAATGTTGAAGCGCGCAAAATCGCCCGTGGCGCGAAGCCAGACAGACGCAACAGCTCGTGCGCGAGACCGTCACTGGAAGTGTACCACTCAGCTAAAATGCCGCAAAAAGAAAAAAAAAAAGGCGTGGCCCGTGACGAAATCGTCACGCGATCATCCGGCTCCCCTATCGAAAAACGCCGGGAAGGAAGTTCGCTTGCGGTGGCTAGACGGCGCTAGTGAAGAGAGTGTGTGTTTTGGCGGTGACACTCGCCTCCTGCAATCACGGCTTAGCGTCCTTTCAAATATTTCTATATCTGCAATTATTGAACCAATTTCACAGATGATTGCCGCAAAATGCCCCTTAGATGACAGGTAACCACTTCCAACGTATAACCAAAATTTGCTATGTGGCCTGTTGAAGGTTCCTTCAGAAATGGCGCATACCATAGCATTTGTGCAAACCAATCTAAGTTAGCTTGCTCAAAATACCATTTCTTGCAAAAATATTTCACAGTTTCGCCCGAAAACCGAAGGCTTTCATTGTGATAGCAAAGTATTAGACTACTACACATGGTAAGAGTAGTAGTTTTATCGGCTACATAACTCACGGTAAACATTTTCTCATTAATAAATTAACAAGGGTGACGTCACACCTGCGAATGCGAACATGAGTCAAACGCTTCGGAGCTGCCGCTCGCTTGAACCCCCGTCCGACACGTGAGATTACGCGATCTGCACACTAGGCACGCTGGAAGACAGTCACATGAAGCGACAAGCCATCTCGGCTCGCCGAACTATGCACCGGCCGCAGATCACCTCGAAGATATCGCACGCGCCAGGGAATGCGCTCAACGCCACGAAGAACCATGCGCAGCCACGGGCACCCACCTTCTTACCCCGTCTCATGTGCGTCAACCATGGCTACCATACATACATACATACATACATACATACATACATACATACATACATACATACATACATACATACATGTACCATGGGCAAGAAGAGAGTGTGTATCAAGCCATCAAAAAAGGAATGCATGTGATTGTGCTGCCATGCAAGGCAATTCTTTCCTCGGCGTCCGCAACGGTATTGCTTTCCACACGCAGTGCATAGTATTCCGAGGAATTTAATTTCTGTGTCCTTCTATTGACCAATGTCCATAATTTGTACAATCTCGAGGGCCGAAATTAAAGGCCATCTTCTTGAAATGCATTAAAGGATTTGTAGGTGGGCTTAGAATCGATAAGCCCTATCCATAGATCAATTCAATCACAACGAGAAGAACGCTTGATGCACGCTGTTCGATCTGTTGTCACCTCAGCTCTGTAATTTTCCCAAAGTTTTGCTATTCATTGAGTGAGTTATTTATATCCTGGGAAGACGGCCGCATCTTTAAGGCGGTACTGTCCCTATGGAAAGGGTACGGCTGCTCCGGCGCCGACATCTTTAAAGGGACAGCGCCATCCGAAGGAAGCCAGCGTGGCGGAGGCGGCCATGGCCTCGCAAGGCGTG
The DNA here is from genome assembly GCF_023375885.2 of Dermacentor andersoni. Taxonomy (NCBI): domain Eukaryota; kingdom Metazoa; phylum Arthropoda; class Arachnida; order Ixodida; family Ixodidae; genus Dermacentor; species Dermacentor andersoni. Next base: position 59,917,957 of record NC_092824.1, read on the forward strand.
GAGCTGCCAGTCATCAGGGACGATCAGCAGTCCAGTACGTCATTATCGCTCAGTGGGGACGACTCCACTATCGTCGACCCTAACGAGGAAGTGGCTGATATGGCGGAAGTGGACAGCGACGGCTTCAAGGTGGTGAGTCATCGGAAGCAAAGAACGGTCGGAATCCCAGTGATAGTTTTACCAACAGAGAAAGGTGCTGATTTCAGAGAGCAGAACCCTATCAGGCTCTTCGAAGCCATTAAAGTGCTGCTGGGATCTGCTCCGATTCGCAGTCGCTTCACTACGCAAGGTGCTCTTCATCTAGATATCGCAACGGAAGAGCAAGTTGACGTTCTTCTCCGGTGCTCTCAGCTTTGTGACATAAGAGTTAAAGCCCGGTTGCCCCACTCCTACATGACGAACACATGTGTTATTAGGGGAGTACCAGTGTGGTATTCAGAAAGCGACCTTCTTGACTACTTGAAACCGCAAGGTGTATTGCACGTGAAACGTATGATGCGCCGGGTGGAAACTCAAGAAAAAGAATGGGCAGCGAAGCCTACTACCTCTGTTGTGCTAACGTTTGCTCCCAACACCGAGCGCCCAGAGAAAATTAACCTCGGTTTCACCAAGCATGCAGTCAAAGAATTCGTTGAAACTCCTCCCCGATGCTTTAAGTGCCAACGCTTTGGGCATGTAGCCAAAGTTTGCATCAAAGATCAACGTTGCAAACGATGTGGTGGCGCCCACGATTACAAAGCCTGCAAGGCAGATTTTGCTTGCGCTAATTGTGGGGGCGACCATCCAGCGAGTTTCGGTGGCTGCCCCTTCCGTGTAAGCGCCTTACACCGTCGAGTGTCCTTCATTAGTGGTCCCAAACCACGACCTACTGAGAAGCCGACACCTGGAAGTGACAAGTTCCCTGCGTTAGAGTCGGAAGTTGAGTTCCCTGCGTTAGAGTCGGAAGTTCGTGGCTTGGTAACAAGCGACGTCAGTGAGCGACCTGACCCTAGCAAGACGGCAAAGTCCTCTGTGAGTGAGTCGGTTGTTCGATCTGCTTCAACCAAAACTGTCCAAGTTCCTCAGCGACCAGATCACAACCAGACTCGAAGACAAGGAGGACATCCCCTTGCCTCAAAAGAGACGAAGAAACGAGCTGCAGCGACGAAGAGTGAGCCCCAGTCCGCATCTTTTGTTGAAGTGGTGAGGCAGTGCGTTCAACAAAATAAGGAGCTCAAAAATCAGGATCTGTCCGACCTTCTGCGAGTTCTGTTTGAAGTCCTCCGCTCCTATGTTCAAGCGATGCAGGCTGGCACCCTGAAGACCTTTCTACAGCTCGTTCTTTCGTTTGAGTCCATGATTACCGCCTTCGCAGCGAACTTTGCCTTATAATATGGCTAGTTTTCTTCAACCTCGTGCAACCAAAAATCACCGAAAAGTGCCGTTTATTATGCAATGGAACTGCGCTGGGATTCTAAGTCGATTAGCAGAACTGAAATTATTTTTGAAAGAAACTTGTGTTCCAGTATTGGCGCTCTCGGAGGCTGGCCTACCAAGGGGGAGATCTTTGACTGGATATGTTGCGCACAAGAATTGCAGCATAAAGTCATTTCCCACAGGAAGTGCCGCCCTTTACGTACGAAGAGAGATTCCTCATGTGGCTGTGAACGTTACCGGTCTTTGCACCGATAGCATTGAGGTAGCGGCTGTGAAGATACGGCTCGGCTTTCGAACTCTTTCAGTTGCATCCGTATACGTGTCTCCGCGGAAGAAGGTAGCAATGGATTTGTTTCTCCAGCAGCTTTGTGACCGTTGCCCAGCGCCCCGAATTATCTGCGGTGACTTCAACGCCCATCACTCGGTCTGGGGTGACAGGAACACAGACTCCCGCGGACGCGAACTGGTAGAAGTTATCGACAGTTTGGACCTGTGCGTGGCCAATGACGGAAGTCCCACTTTCTTCCGGCCTCCCGCCTCAGCCACATCTATAGACCTCACTCTGCATTCACCTGACATTCGTGTGAAGTGGTCAACTGCACCTGACCGCATGGGAAGTGATCACTACCCAATTTTTGTGTTTACTGCCGACTTCAATACGCGCGGCACTAAAAGAAGCCATGTTGTTAATTGGGACAAATACAGGGAGCAACTTGCACGTGTTTCTGGAGATGTGATAGAAAAAATGATTTATGGCAAGATGGCAGCTACCACGGCGGTCAAGTTGCCTAATCATTTTCCGACTCCAGATTTAAAACTCAGGAACCTTTGCGCAGCGCGCAGAAGGGCGGAGCGACAAATGATGCGGAAGAAGGACGACAGATCCTTGAAGACGACCTATAACAGGCTTAACTCTGCCATTCGTCGCCATACGAACAAGCTCTGTAGGTCGCAGTGGGCGTCCTTCTGCGCCAGCTTGTCTGTTTTTTCACCAATGACGAGAATTTGGCGAGTCATTGGCAGCCTTGCTGGTGATTCTCGTCCTCGTAAGCCTTTCGAAGCGCTTGCACTGCTAAAGCAGAAACCTCTCGCTTGCTTGGCAGAGGAATTTGCAGATGCATTTGTACGTGCAAGCTCAGGAATTCATCAGTGCGCTCGGCCTGCAACATCTACGTCTGTTATGGACGCCCCGTTCACACTTCGAGAGCTACAGACAGCACTCAGCAGCCTGCGGCGTCGATGTGCACCAGGTCCTGACGACATTACCAACCAGATGATGCAGAACCTACCTCTAGAACACCGGAAGATGCTCCTAAGCTTTCTCAATCGAGTATGGGAGACTGGCGACGTCCCTCCTTCATGGAAGGTGGCTTGTGTTGTCCCAGTGCTGAAACCCGGCAAAGAAATGACAGACTTGGCCTCGTATCGACCTGTATCATTGACGTCGTGTGTGGCTAAGCTCATGGAGAAGCTGGCAAGTAAGCGTTTATCATGGTGGCTTGAAGATAGAAGGGCTCTGCCAACATGCATGACTGGATTCCGCACAGGTCTAAGCGCGCAAGATAGCGTCTTGGACTTGATAAGCCACATTGAACATCAAAGAGCTTTCGGCCTCTCAACACTAGCTATTTTCCTAGACGTATCAAAGGCTTATGATAACGTACTTCAAAGTTCAGTACTAAATAGCTTGATGGACATAGGCGTACAGGGCTATCTTCTGCGCTTCATTCACTCACTTATCAGTGATCGTAAAATCCAAGTGCGGTTAGGAAGTACCATAAGCACCGAAAGGGCGGTATCGCGAGGTGTACCTCAGGGAAGTGTTCTTTCCCCGACGCTGTTTAATGTTGTAATGGCTGGTCTTCCCGCTGAAGTGCAAAAACATTGCAGGCATATCCATATGTCGATATACGCGGACGACATTTGTATTTGGTTAAGCGGATATCAACACAAGCGTTTAGCTCTGATAGCTCGACAGGCCTTACTTTCAGTTCAAAATTACCTTCAAGGTGTAGGGTTGACTCTCTCGGTGGAAAAATCTGGCTTCATCATGTTTCCAGGTAGAGGAAGACGGTATGCGCGGCTGAAGATAGACATTGATCAATCTTGCCTTCGTCAATTGAAGTACAAACGCTTTTTGGGCGTAATTATTGACTACCGTCTACAGTGGCGACGAGCTGTGGACTCTATTGTGACATCACTATCTCCGCGTCTCAATGTGATCCGTAGAGTTGCAAGTGAGCAATGGGGAAATCACCCTTCTTCAATGATCAGGCTGCACGATGCACTAGTGACGAGTCGAATAATGTACCAGCTCCATTTAATTTCCCCCTCACTATCACAGCTGGAACGACTTGAGGTTTTGCACAGAAAGGGCCTAAGGAGGGCTCTTGGCGTTCCGCAGTCTGCTCCTAATAATGCAGTACTTTATGAGTCTCTATCGAGGCCTCTTAGCCTAGTCGCTTCACAAAGGCTATTGATGCAAATTGGCCGCCTCAAACAGACGATAGCCGGTCGAGCCCTTCTACAGAGCCTTCGAAAGAGATCCGAGTCCCGAGCGTACTTGGCCCTTAATACTATTGGTTACCTGGGTCTTGACGCTAGAGGTCGAACTAAGAGGTTGAATCCACCTTGGTCTTTCGCGAGCCTCGATTGTTCGTTGACAATTCCTCACGTTCGTGCTAAGCGGAGTTCTCCTTTGGCGGCAACACGTTCGCTCGTACTGGAACATCTTGAAACTGAATATGCACGTCATCTTCAAATTTTTACTGATGGCTCTGTGGACAAGGTCAGAGGATCTAGTGCAGCTGCTTTTCATATTCCCGCTTTAAAGTATGATTGGTCGGTTCGCTTCACTACAGTCGTGTCCTCCACAACGGCCGAAAGCGTTGCCATTGAGGCAGCCCTAAAAAAGCTACGGCTTTGTACGCCTCAACCCGTAGTCATTCTTACAGATTCGAAATCCGCCCTTCAAAGGTTAGAGTATGGGTTCCCTACTGATGCTTTATGTCTAAGCTCCCTACGCTCGGTGCACACTCTCCTTATCAAAGGCTTCTCGATACGATTCCAATGGGTGCCCTCGCACATAGGTATCATAGGCAACGAGATGGCGGACAGCCTTGCCCATAGAGCGCTGTCTGGGAATCCTTTGAGAAAAGTGCCTCAAGAGGACAAGAGACTCTTCAGAGAAACGGTGTCGTGCCACTTCCACTCTTTGTGGAGCTCACCTCACAAGCCATGTGTGACTAAGGGTCTCAAAAGAAACCAAGCCACTTTACTGCTCCGCATTCGCACGGGCTCTGCTCGTACCCCTGCGTGGATGTGTAAGACTGGCCTGGCGTTGTCACCATTATGTTCAACGTGTGGTGTGTGCGGTGACATAGAACATTACCTTATGTGCTGTACTATGTATGACGCGGAAAGGAGCGTGTTATTCGGGTCCCTCAAGAGGACAGGAATTCCCCACAGTTCTATACAGGACATTGTTTTCCCGCGCGGGAACCGGTTAGATAGGAAGGAGGTTTCTCGCCTTCTTTTAAATTACCTGCAGGACACGGATTTGGCCTCCACATGGTGACCTTAGGTGTGACTATGTGTAGTGTAGTTGTGAGGTCTGTGTCTGATTTATATGATTTATGTATTTTAAGTGTCGCTACGGTGGAGCAATTGCCGGCAGCTACTGCAAGGCTAATCCCACCAGTAGCCTACAACCACTCAACTCAACTCAACTCAACTCTTGATGCACGGAAAGGTCATGAGCCTTTCGTCATCTATATTTAAATGTGGAAAAAGTGTTGTCGATCGATAGGAACACTACCCGCCATCCCTTCACACAACAAGCGGCTAAATTGGTTTAAGGTTTTCTTGTAAAGCCACCGTGACATGTCAAGAACGCATGCGTATGAAGGCGCATACGCATGCGTATGAAGGGTAAGTACGGCTGTTTACGTGAGTTTATTTGTCCTGAGGATTACCGCCTGACATCCATTCTACTCGTAGTATAGCCGCAGTTAACCGTTAAGGGCAAGGGGTTAAGCTTCCCAGAAGTAACAATAAACTTCAGCACTTTAGGTGCGCTGTCAGTGCAGCCAGCAGTGTTATCCCAGAAGACCAGACGACGGCAGACGGCTACTGTCGATGGAGCCACTGAATACCGAAACGCGCACTCTTGGTACGGTACACAAACTCCATAGATGCACTGGAATCGCTGCATAAGTTTCTCATCAGTTCCCGAAGCATACTCGGAACATGCAAACGGTGATCAAATGGTGTTTACGTAAAATATCCGCAGCCCGTGTATTTATTTGGAAATCCTTGCTACTGTACAAAAATGGTAGTCTTCTCATTTTGTTTCATGGAGTATTTTTTTCCTGTCGTTTACGTACCATGATAGAGCACAAAGCCATGTCATCGTAATGATTTTACCGCTATACGCATTAGAGTAAATCTGCGCTAACAAAATTGGCAACCGCAAAGGCACCGCCAAATGCTGCCTCCCATTTCTGTGAGGCTAACAATATCCATTATACGATGCGAGAGCTCGCATTAACACGAGCACGTACGTATAAGGACAACGTGAAACGCTCATTCCGTGTATATTTTAGAGTTTCAGATAGCCCTTTATTAGACAGTTAGGTATTTTTATAGTGCGTCAAAGGCTGTGCTTCAAGTTCCAGCACTTCTGCCTCCGTGCAGCCGCTTGATATTTTGTATACACAATTAGCACGGCGTGATCCAGGCGCCCCGCTCGTCTGTGTGTCCAAGCCTGGTAAGGCACCCTTAATAAAAATGCTCCATACCTTTATGAATGCGAATCCTAGCGAAAATTTCAAAAGTGTCGTAAAAGTGTTTCATAAACCGCTGTCGCGTTTTGCTAGGCCACGGATAATTGGGTGTTCTCGATTCACAGCTTTTGTGGTATATAGAGTATAAATCATCATCATCATCATCATCATCATCACCACCACCATCATCATCATCATCATCATCATCATCATCAGCCTAGTTACGCCCACTGCAGGGCAAAGGCCTCTCCCATACTTCTCGAACTACCCCGGTCATGCACCAATTGTGGCCATGTTGTCCCTGCAAACGTCTTAATGTCATCCGCCCACCTAACTTTCTGCCGCCCCCTGCTACGCTTCCCTTCCCTTGGAATCCAGTCCGTAACTCTTAGTGACCATCGGTTATCTTCCCTCCTCATTACATGTCCGGCCCATGCCCATTTCTTTTTCTTGATTTCAACTAAGATGTCGTTTACCCGCGTTTGTTGCCTCACCCAATCTGCTCTTTTCTTATCCCTTAACGTTACACCCAGCATTTTTCTTTCCATAGCTCGTTGCGTCGTCCTCAATTTCAGCAGAACCCTTTTCGTAAGCCTCCAAGTTTCTGCCCCATATGTGAGTACTGGTAACACACAGCTGTTGTACACTTTCCTTTTGAAGGATAGTGGCAACCTGCTGTTCATGATTTGAGAATGCCTGCCAAACGCACCCCAACCCATTCTTATTCTTCTGGTTATTTCAGTCTCATGATCCGGATCCGTGGTCACTACCTGCCCTAAGTAGATGTATTCCCTTACCACTTCCAGTGCTTCGCTACCTATCGTAAACTGCTGTTCTCTTCCGAGACTGTTAAACAATACTTTAGTTTTCTGCAGATTAATTTTCAGACCCACCCTTCTGCTTTGCCTCTCCAGGTCAGTGAGCATGCATTGCAATTGGTCTCCTGAGTTACTAAGCAAGGCAATATCATCAGCGAATCGCAGGTTGCTAAGGTATTCTCCATCAACTTTTATCCCCAATTCTTCCCACTCCAGGCCTCTGAATACCTCCTGTAAACATGCTGTGAATAGCATTGGAGATATCGTATCTCCCTGTCTGACGCCTTTCTTTATAGGGATTTTGTTGCTTTCTTTGTGGAGGACTACGGTGGCTGTGGAGCCGCTATAGATACCTTCCAGTATTTTTATATATGGCTCATCTACACCCTGATTCCGTAATGCCTCCATGACTGCTGAGGTTTCGACTGAATCAAACGCTTTCTCGTAATCAATGAAAGCTATATATTAGGGTTGGTTATATTCTGCACATTTCTCTATCACTTGATTGATAGTGTGAATATGGTCTATTGTTGAGTAGCCTTTACGGAATCCTGCCTGGTCCTTTGGTTGACAGAAGTCTAAGGTGTTCCTGATTCTATTTGCGATTACCTTAGTAAATACTTTGTAGGCAACGGACAGTAAGCTGATCGGTCTATAATTTTTCAACTCTTTGGCGTCCCCTTTCTTATGGATTAGGATTATGTTAGCGTTCTTCCAAGGTTCCGGTACGCTCGAGGTTATGAGGCATTGCGTATACAGGGTGGCCAGTTTCTCTAGAACAATCTGACCACCATCCTTCAACAAATCTGCTGTTACCTGATCCTCCCCAGCTGCCTTCCCCCTTTGCATAGCACCTAAGGCTTTCTTTACTTCTTCTGGCGTTACCTGTGGGATTTCGAATTCCTCTAGGCTATTCTCTCTTCCACTATCGTCGTGGATGCCACTGGTGCTGTGTAAATCTCTATAGAACTCCTCAGCCACTTGAACTATCTCATCCATATTAGTAACGATATTGCCGGCTTTGTCTCTTAACACACACATCTGATTCTTGCCTATTCCTAGTTTCTTCTTCACTGTTTTTAGGCTTCCTCCGTTCCTGAGAGCCTGTTCAATTCTATCCATATTATAGTTCCTGATGTCCGCTGTCTTACGCTTGTTAATTAACTTAGAAAGTTCTGCCAGTTCTATTCTAGCTGTAGGATTAGAGGCTTTCATACATTGGCGTTTCTTGATCAGATCTTTCGTCTCCTGCGATAGCTTACTGGTTTCCTGTCTAACGGCGTTACCACCGACTTCTATTGCGCACTCCTTAATGATGCCCATGAGATTGTCGTTCATTGCTTCAACACTAAGGTCCTCTTCCTGAGTTAAAGCCGAATACCTGTTCTGTAGTTTGATCCGGAATTCCTCTAGTTTCCCTCTTACCGCTAACTCATTGATTGGCTTCTTGTGTACCAGTTTCTTTCGTTGCCTCCTCAAGTCTAGGCTAATTCGAGTTCTTACCATCCTGTGGTCACTGCAGCGTACCTTGCCGAGCACGTCTACATCTTGAATGATGCCAGGGTTCGCGCAGAGTATGAAGTCGATTTCATTTCTATTCTCACCATTCGGGCTCCTCCACGTCCACTTTCGGCTAACCCGCTTGCGGAAAAAGGTATTCATTATCCGCATATTATTCTGTTCTGCAAATTCTACTAATAATTCTCCTCTGCTATTCCTAGAGCCTATGCCATATTCCCCCACTGACTTGTCTCCAGCCTGCTTCTTGCCTACCCTGGCATTGAAGTCGCCCATCAGTATAGTGTATTTTGTTTTGACTTTACCCATCGCCGACTCTATGTCTTCATAGAAGCTTTCGACTTCCTGGTCATTATGACTGGATGTATGGGCGTAGACATGCACAATCTTCATCTTGTTCTTCTTATTAAGTTTCACAACAAGACCTGCCACCCTCTCATTAATGCTATAGAATTCCTGTATTTATACGAGCTATATTCTTATTAATCAGGAATCCGACTCCTAGTTTTCTTCTCTCCGCTAAGCCCCGGTAGCAGAGGACGTGCCCGCTTTTTAGCACCGTATATGCTTCTTTTGTCCTCCTAATCTCACTGAGCCCTATTATATCCCATTTACTACCCTCTAATTCCTCCAATAACACTGCTAGACTCGCCTCACTAGATAGCGTTCTAACGTTAAACGTTGCCAGGTTCAGATTCCAATGGCGGCCTGTCCGGAGCCAGGTATTCTTAGCACCCTCTGCAGCGTCACAGATCTGACCGCCGCCGTGGTCAGTTGCTTCGCGGCTGCTTGGGACTGAGGGCCGGGGTTCGATTGTTGTATTCATATGGGAGGTTGTGGCCAAGTACTGCACCAGGGTAGCCAATCCTGCTCTGGTGAGAGAGTGCGTTACCGGTTCTGGTCACCGGGATCAGGCCGCACTCCAGGCCTGTTTGTGCAATTTTCTCAACACACGTTTTTTTTTTTTTGGATTTTCCGGTGGAGAATTGCGCGGCACTGGGATTTGGATCACGGTCCTCTTGCACTGGAGACGGATACTCTACCGTCCCCGTAGGAGTTAAATTAAAAATTAATTTATGGGGTTTTACGTGACAAAACCACTTTCTGATTATGCACGCCGTAGTGGAGGACTCCGAAAATTTCGACCACCTGGGGTTCTTTAACGCGCACCTAAATCTAAGTACACGGGTGTTTTCGCATTTCGCCCCCATCGAAATGCGGCCGCCGTGGTCGGGGTCCGATCCCGCGACCTCGTGCTCAGCAGTCTAACACCATAACCACTGAGCAACCACGGCGGGTCCCGCAGGAGTTGTACGCCTCATTTAACCTACAGTGGTGCCCTATTTGATCAGTCAAGGTGGACCAATCTGAGCTCGGTTATACCGCATGGATGGCACTCGGCTAGAGAACCTGGTATTTATGACCTGCACATGTGAGGCCATACTTATTTGAAGATATATATCTTTCTTTTCTTTTTTTAGGAGGGTTCCCGTACAGTGATAAAATAAAGGAAAAGACATTAAAAAAAAAGAAAAAAAAGAAAGAAAATGGGGCGAAAAAAAAAAGGAACATAACAGGTGATTTGAACTCCTGACCCTTCGATGTTGCCCGGAAAGATAGCTCAGTCGGTTGGTTCGTCAGGCCCCAGGCTACTTTCAAGCGTCACAGCTCCTGCTCCGAGCCTCACACTTACGTGGAAAGAGACTCATGTTGTCCGCGCTAGTTGGTTGGAAGGCATACTTTCTAGGAAAAATGGCCGCTCGAGGAGAAGAGCGAACTCGAGCGGCTTTAGAGGCTAGGAAAACTGCCTTAAAATATTTAGATTTGAGGGAAAGCTTCGGTAACAAACGATAGCACGGCAATCAGCACTCGAATATAATTATAACCCTAATACTAATTGTAAATATTCATCTCATCTATGGGATCTAATGCGCGCGCTGTTGCTTTGTTCTGTGTGTAGTAGTTAAGAGAGCCAGTTTAAGGGCGGAGAAGAAGGAAGAAAAGGAAAGTCTCTGAAGCAAAATTACAGCGCCGTGGTTTTAAAGCGCACCCGTGGTAGAGAAACGCAAGGCGATATAAGCGTGCGTGGCCATGATACGCACACGACAAACTGCCTTAAAATATTTAGACTTGAGGGAAAGCTTCGTTAGCAAACGATAGCACGGCAATCAGCACTCGAATATAATTATAACCCTAATAATAATTGTAAATATTCATCTCATCTATGGGATCTAATGCGCGCGCTGTTGCTTTGTCTCTGCGTGTAGTAGTTGAGAGAGCCAGTTTAAGGGCGGAGAAGTGGGAAGGAAAGGAAAGTCTCTGAAGCAAACTTGCAGCGCCGTGTTTTAAAGCGCAACCGTGGTAGAGAAACGGAAGGCGATATAAGCGTGCGTGGCCATGATACGCACACGACAGACTGCCTTAAAATATTTAGACTTGAGGGAAAGCTTCGTAAACAAACTATAACACGGCAATCAGCACTCGAATACGACGAGAGAAATAACTGAGACCTGGAAAATTCCCTTGAAAAAAATCTGGTTTGCGAGACAAATGCTTGTATGTATTGAACCTCTTAAAAGATGAGGGGGGAAATATGCGCTCACCGAGAGGGCATCGTCAGCACCGTCGAAGTGTACAACAAACGCCCGAAAACGCGCGCAGCATAAGAAACAGGCTACATCTAAAAGATACCAGTCACCGAACAGGTGAACTTCACATATGCAGCCGGCCTCGTTCGCCTCGGTGGCGTGTCTGGCGCATAACGCATGCATATGCCACTTAAGTTGAGCCGCAAACTTGTTGCCAGGTAAGGCAATAAAAATAAATCGCGAAGTGTAAATTCATTTATAGGCAAACGTTTTTGGCTTGAGCGGGAAAGAATAAAAAAGAATAAAACGTTGTTTAAACTCCTTTCTCATTTTTGCCCAGTGCTCGTGTCAGCTAATGGTTGAGACTAACAGTATGCGTGACGTGTTTCCTGTTGCCAGTAAGTTCGTTTATGGGTAAACTGTCTCGTTTTAGCGAGCAAGAGTGAAATAAAATAAAACACCCATTAAATTCATTTTACCTGTTTTTTCAGTGCACGCGTCAGCTAACGGATGGGATGAGCACTATAGGCGTGACGTGTCTCCAGTTGCCAGTTTTTGCCCAGTGTTCCCTGTTTAATTTCTTTCTCTATGGTTAAACGGGTACGGGGAGAACAATACAAGAATCCTAGTATTTAACCAAGCAGAGACCAAGGGGGAACTATCATTGGAGCCACAGCCTAAGGAAAAGCGCACTTTTGGCCCGTTACACAAGATTCATTTCACATCCTTTTTTTTTTTTGCCGTCGCTCCGGTCAGCTAACGGATGAGATAAACACTAGGCGGAACGTGTTGCCTGTTATCAGTGTGTGCCGGGTGTCTCCTCTGGTTTTATTTTCGTATTTGAAATAGAGAGAACAGTGCGGGTTGCGTCTGTGGAGCCAGCTACCTACCGAAAAGCGCGTCCCTGATGTGTTTCACAAACTCCATAGTTGCCCAACAGCATCAACATAAGCTTCTCTTCAGTTACCGAACGGAACTGCGCTTATGCAATTGTTGATTAAACATTATTAATGTAAAACATCCGCCACCCGTGTCTTTATATGGAGACCTTCTCTTCTACGTAGCTTATTAGCGCCCCAAGGCAAACCATAATAAAGCTTTTACCGCTAAAAACATTAGATTCAATCTGCGAGAAGTGGCAATCGCAAAGGCAACGCCAAATTCATGCCACCCATTTCTATCAGGCTCACAATAAATGATGCGAAAACTAGCATTTATACGAGAACGTTCATACGGACAATATGTAAAGCTCATTCCATGTATTTTTGAGAAATATCGGATGGCCACTTATAAAACATTTAGCAAATTCATGTCGTGCGTTAACTGATACCTTTGCAGGCCTCTGTACTAGATCGCGCCACCATAATGTAGGCTCCGTATCGCGTTGACTGCGCGCCTCGTCCGAATAGCATCTCGTCGTCGGCGCATGTGCGGTTACGCAAGGTAGCCGCATGACGGCATCCTTGCAGTTGCAGATTTCAATGCATGGACGCAGCAGTTGGTTATATTAACTCCAAAGGTGAATGTTGGAGCCTGTATTGTATGAGATGCCAGCCGCGACAGCTTAGTGCGTAAGGTGTTTCAACGCTGAGCTCAAGTTCGTCCATTCAGTTGCGGCCACGGCGGCCGAACGTCAACGGGAGCGAAATTGAAAAACGAAACAAAAAAAAAAATAAAAAAAAAAGAAAAAAAATGCGCGTGTACTTGGATTTAGGTTCAAATTAAAGACCCCCATATTGGTAAAATCACTCTGGTAAAATCACAATTGGTAAAATCATTATAGAGTGCCTCATAATCAAAGCGGGCTTTCGGCGCCTAAAACCCAACATTACAATTTCTAGCGTTACGAGCGAGCAAAATTTCAAAAGCGTCAGTTTCAGCCACTATATGTATTGCGTCGTCTAGTGCTCATATCCCACCCTGTGTCTCTTGCCTCCCCCTTCACCTCACTAGGGCGGAGGAAGTTGTGGTTAGAAGGCTTCGGGCCGGGGTAGCCAAGGCACCAACTGTGGCATCAAAGTGGAACTGCAGTTGCATTTACCATTGGGCCCTACCTGCCCAGTCTGCTCAGTGCCAGTGATCGATAGGCAAGTGCAGCGTACCACCTAATAAGCATAAGTCCAGGCTTACAATAGCAACGCTCGTGTATGCTACTACAAGCTTGCCTTCGCTACAGTGTCGCATCCAGCTATGACCACAGGATACATGATAACGGATTCCACAAAATACACTTTCAATTAGTACGCTACACAGGCAACACAGCACATATAATACATATATATACCTAAGCAATTCAGGTTTCAGTGCAAGTCGTGATCGGAATAAAAGACACATAAAAACGAAGTGCTCGAACACGTGATACGGTGTTTATCAGCCATGTTTTCGAGTGCCTTGGGAAATTTCGATGTCACGTCTAGTTTGCATAGCTCAAAAATGGGGCTCATCAGATGTTTGTTGCATGGGGAAATTTTAAGTTTGTAGCTGTGATTATATTTCTAAAGGAAACTGGTCCCAAACTTAGTCCCTATTTTTACGTTTTACGCACAGTTTGTACGATTACCGAAATTCATAGTTGAACAAAACAAGAAACTTGATTATATTGCTCGAAAAAAAAGAGGCATGGAGTGGGTAATGCGTAGACGAAATAAGAAGTGTAAGATTTAACAACAGCTTTTATAATAAATTACGTACTCAGGCAATGCGGGAACATTTCAAATGAGTTTCATGAACGGGGGCCTGCACTATTTAGTACGCTTTCCAGGGACAACTATTACTGCCACCGTTAATAAAATGCCTTCAAGGCCGGTCAAGGACGAGGTCCGGCCATTTTGAGCTAATAAGCGCACTGAATACCAGGCGCCCTAACGATCGGGTCTGCTAAGTATTGCATCCCTACCCGTCGCGCAAAGAGCTTAAATTTTAAACCAAACGCTGTTGCCGTTCTCCGGCCGGGCACCAGCATCCCAGCGAGAGAGTCCACGTATATATCGCGCAAGTGCTCCTGCGCACATGGCAGCGCTGACAGTTTAAAGAAATGGTGAAACACAGAAACCGAAGGTGCGCATGTTTTTCTTTGTTTTTTTATAACGTGCCTTATGGCAAGAGAGGTGTACTTCCGTTTCGTCTGCTTGTTCCCACGTCACGCTGTCGCGCCAGAAGAGAACGAAAATATGTGGTTTTCTAGCATATTCCAGCACAGCTGTCATGCTCCTTCAACCTCTCACGCCTAGGTCTTTGCTCGTGATTACGGCGCTGCTCAGTTGCTCTCGTGCAGAGCGCGGAAAATTGCCCGCTATGCGAAAAGAAACGAACGCAACCGCTTGCGTGGGAGACCGTCACAGGAAGTGCACCATTAAGCAAAAACGCGACAAAAATACAAAAGAAAAGAATGTAGGCGGCGGGGCTCTCGACGTATTCGTCACTAGACCCTCCGGCTCAGGTATGGGAGAACTCAGGGAACGAAATTTGTTTGCGGAGGCTAGACGGAGCAAGTGGAGAGAGTGGCTATTTTGACGGTGATGCTCGCCTCCTGCAATCACGGGTCAGTGCCGCTCCAGGTATTTCTATCTCTGCTATTAATGAACCAAATTGAAGAACTGTCGCGGCAGAACGCTCCTTAGAGGGCACGTAACCACTTGCAAAATATAAGCAAAGAGAGACAGAACAAAGGGGAAAAGCAGGGAGGTTAACCTGATGGGAATATCCGGTATGTGATCCTACGCTAGTGGGAAAGGGGGGAGGGGGAAGTAACATGTAAGCAATGTTAGGAAGAAAGGGAGGAGCATAGACGCACAAAGAAAGGAAGGAGCACAGACATACAATCTGAGTCGGTCACTGTCCCCGCTTACGGTCACCGCACCGCACTGTAGCTCTTGGAGCACTATAAGCATCTGTTCAGGTTACAGCCACTTGTTCAATTCCGTTCCCCTTAATAACTGCAACAATGCCCTCGTCGCATTCCTCTGCGATCCCTTGGGATGTCGGCATTCTAAAGTTCCTCAGTTATCGGCCTTTGGTCAGAGCGCGCTGTCGTGATTGCGAGCGATCGTCCCTGTAAATTGTAGCGAGGACAGTCACAGAGAAGGTGTCGAAGAGTCTCCCCGCAACCACAGTCATCACACGAGGCGTCGTCGACCCATGTGAATTGGAATGCAAAAGACTTAGTGAAATCCACTCCTAGCCATTTCGACAAAGGAGGGTAGCTTCGCGACGGCAGAATCTTGCTGGAATGCAAAGGCGCAGAGAGGGTTCTAGGAATCACGAATGACGAATTTACTAACACATTCCCAAAATCCGCAGACAACGCCTAGCCCCCACAAAAACGCGTTCTACAACTCGGTAATACTTTCGTTATTAAATGTTCGTGCAAGCCACTCCATATCTCGCCACCATACAGCTGGAAGCGACTCGATGAGCGCAGACTAATCACAATGCACGTGCCGCTGGGGCGCCAAGACGCGCGTTAAGGTGGAGACGCCAAAAGACGCAACGCCAGAAAGCGCTGTTAAATACTACTGAATGTGGGGCGGCCTTCAGGTGCCCGTTGCTGTGTTCAGTGTTAGAGACATCGGCATCCCTCGGCCTCACCGAGCGAACGATCACAGCGAAGGATAAAAGAGCGAACGCGGAGCGCAGCGGGGGTTGAAACACAGCACTAGAGAAGAGAGCGCGAGGAGGAAATTGGAGGAGGTTACGGCGAATATATGAGGCGGGAAGCGGAGGAGGAGAGCGCGGCGAAAGGGTGAGGAGGAAAGCAGAGTGCCGCACGAGACTACGACATGGCGCCACAGTCAAGTACGCCGCAGTGCGTTGACGACCTCATTACTAAGGCATGCAGCGAGCGCTTGGCGAGCACGTCCACTAATACGAAATAAGGAAACAAAGCGCTGGCTCGTGCTTCGGAGCCAGACACGCCGTTCCCGTGTTCGTGCCTTCATTCTGAACAATGAGTGAGGTAACCGGTGCGAAACGCCTAAATAGCGGCGCTCAAGTTTTGCATTAGGGAGCAACGTAGTCATCAGTGAATTTTATTCTAGCTTAATTTATTACGTTTTATTGGCCATCGCTGTTCTACATTTCAAAGCAGTCTGTATTTGCATATGTATGGTTGAGCAACACTGGGCATGAATAGCAACAAATGACTGAGGGCCTTAGCAGAGAAATTATTAGAGTAAGTTTGAAGCTTACTACCCAGAAGACAGGAGTAATGTTCAGTAGTCTGGCAAGGAAGCAAGAATTCATGATCGCCAGTGACCCTCCAGGATATGTGCAATAGTAGGTTTATTTAGGTGAATTACTCACGGAGCACCTAGTAGAAGGAAATTTACAGAAGAATAAAAATGGGTTGCAGTGAGTACGGCAGGCGTTACTTAATTACTGATTGGAAGGTTAGCCCTTTCGTCGAAAGTGTACAATCTATGCATTCTACCAGTTAGAACATACGGGGCCGAAACTTGGAGAATAAAACAGCTGGAGAACAAGATAAGGACCGCGAAAAGAAGAATGGAACAAAAAACCTAAGGCTTAACGTTTAGAGACAGGAAGACAACGGTATGGATGAGAGAGTAAACCTCGATGACATTAGGGGCAGGGGGGAATGGAGCTGGACAGGCCATGTACGCAGGGCAGATAATTGGTGAACCATTAGAGTTACAGAATGGGTACGAAGAGAAGGGAAGCGCTGTTGATAATGGCAGAAAATCATGAATGATGAAATTATCAAATTCGAGCGCGAAAGTTGGATTCAGCTAGCGCAAGGTAGGGAATTGGAGAACGCTGGTGACGCTGCCCACTGTCCGTAGCAGCAATCACCGGGAATGAGAAAAAAAAAAAGATATCCAGTTTCCCCGAAGATAGGCCCCGGGACCGTTGCGCATGAGTCAGCTACTGTACCACTGAGCCGAGCCAGTGCTGCCTAGCACGCAGCGAAAAAATGCCCTATAAAGGCATCTTAGGGCGCGCCGCGTAGCGACGATGTGTGAACATTTTTCATTTCATTATTACGCGAGTAGAAGGCGATGTACCAGATGCGCAGGCAGAGGTGCAAGGCAGTTAAAGAAAGTTTCAGGAAGAAGAAGTTTAAGGAGATGTATAGAAGAATGCTAGAAAAACCATGCATTGTGTATCTACTGTAGCGTTTAAAAGGGGACACCAATAAATCATCACAATCATTAGAATAATCTTCATTACCATCGTATCGTGCCACTTGCCTTTCGTAGTGAGATAAGGGCCTCGTAGCATCTGTACGTGCGCCCGTTGCATTGCAGTTGCATATTATTACCGCAAGTTGCACGCGATGTACAAGGTAGATATTGATCTCTTCAGGAAGAAAAAGGAAATTATGGGCATGTATAGATACTGATGTAATGGAAAACATGCATGATATGCCTGATTAATTCAAGCAGGCTAGATGACTGTCACCGTCCAGTTTCATAGGGAATGTCATAAAATCTTCATCATCATCAACATCGTATCATGGCATTTCACACGCGATGTGACATGCGCGCCGAGCAGCGTCAACACGTACAAAGCTTGCATTGCACTTTCGCTATATTCTAGCAGGTACCCCGATGTGTAGCAGTTGCATATCCATTAAGCTGGTCGTGGTTAAGCCAAGCAGGCTAGGTGTTTATTTATCACCACACTGTTTTGAAGGGGATGCCAACAAACTATCATTATCACCATCAACAACAACAGAAACGTACCGTGCCACGGGTCGAGGGATGGGACATGTGCGCAAGGTAGTCTGGATACCTCTTTTTACCCTTCAGACGTTGTGGCGCCTCCTCGCAAGGTACGAACCGCTGCTGAAGCTGATCGTGCAGCTACGTGAGCGGCTGCAACCACCCAACATCAGCAGTCCGCTGTGCACAGGGCAAAAAAGCCGCCACGCATGCCGCAGCTCGCCGTCGACGCTGGGCGGGCAATCCTGATCGTTTTCTTGAAGACGACGCCAAGAGACTTCGACGCGAAGACTCTGCCGAGTGAGGTGCCGAAAAGAAAGCCCCTATGCCTCCGCTCTTCCAGCTTACGATGTGACTGTACAGCGTATGCCACGCATGCCTGTGACGTTTTCTGTGGTGCGTACAAATCTACCAACCAGACGCCTTCAGAGCAGGGAGCAAGAGACCGGACATAGTACTGCATATTTATCATCCTTCGCTTTGTTTCATTACACAGTTCGAGTGCACCAGATATCAGACATATATCAGAATTTTTTGCGTATATAGCTCAACTTGGGACTGCGTAGTCTCCTGGCAGAAGCGGGCGCCGATGCCAATACTGAAACCGTTGGTAGACGAACGAGGCTGTTATTTCACGCTGATGTATGCAAGTGGACACCACTTGTTGCCCCTTTGATATCAGAGGCAAGAAGTGAATAGGGAAAGTTAAATAACGAGCCTGCTTAACGATATGCACAAGCTCACCCATGTACGTCGTCACATTTATTAAGGGAAGCGCCGGCGAGTATGATTGGCAGTCTTCGAGAATAGCAACGTACCGATCTTTATAGCACGCAGTATCGTCGCTTCTAATTTTTCCTGCGCGCTTTACGTAATGATAAATAGTTGATTTCAAATCACCTTGGTAAACCCTGAATTATAATATAGCTGTCTTCTTTCATCTAACGGTATGTGCCTAAGTTCGGGTATGAGAGTACCATGCGCACATTCTCGGGGACTGTGCTGAGCCTAACCTCATCGGCCCACGCCGATCGACATTGGCTCAAATTCGGTCCCCGGTTCGTAAAAACTGAAGCTTCTGCCGCCAACAATGCATCACCACATACCAACCATGAGTGACCCGTTTACAGGTAACTTCTGGTGACATCTCATGTCAAACTCGACCTCTTGGTTGTCGACTTTGTCGTCTGCCATTAATTCCCAGTATGGTCAGGGTATACACTTATTTAGCTCATAACACAATGTGGTTGATAGCAGAGGAGAAGGAAAAGCATGTGCTTTCCGGTGATACGCTCTACTCTCGACCGTGCTCATGGCCGCCGCATTTCGATGGGGGAGCAATGGGAAAACACGCGTGTACTTAGATTTAGATGCATGTTAAAGAACACTTGGTGGTCCGAATTCCCACTGTGCCCCACTACAGTGTACCTGAAAAATTTTCCACCCAATACCTAATATTTATTTATCTCAAGCCGGCTGTTTCGAAGATGCGGCTGACGTGCATGTCCAGAGGAACGTCTTCAGCGAATTTGAGACATCCACGCAAACCGAAATACCGCCGGAGTTAACGTTTGTAGTTACATAGGTAAAATCACAAAAACGATGAACTTCATTACGGAAAAATTATGAATACGGTTGCGCAGCGCCAATGGAGCCACAGCCTAGCGGGGAGGGCACTCTGGGTAGGCTACACAAACTCCATAGTTGCCCTGGCGTCCATACATAAGTTTCTCTTCAGCGCCCAAAGGTTTCTGCGTAAATCCAAACCGTTATAAAAACTGTTGACCTAAAGTATCCGCAGCCTATGTCTTTATACGGAGAGGTGCTCTCCTCTTTACGACCAATGCTAGTCTTCTCGTTTCGCTTGATGGTAGTACCTGTGCCTGTCCACGACTGAGCTTGACAGGGCACTAAGGCATGACAGGGTCATGGTTTTACCGCTAAACACATTACGGTAAATTTGCGGGAAAAAGGGTGGCAACCGCAAAGGCGGCGCAAAGTTGCTCCCTACTACTTTTGTCAGGTTAACAATATTCAATATATCATTCGAAAACTAGCATTACCACGAGCAGTTCCGTAGGGTGAAGTGCGTAAATCTCATTCCGAGTATTTTGGATAAATGTCGGATGGCCGTTTGTAAAAGATTCATCTAATTTGGATCCTGCGTTAAAGGATGCGTTTGCAGGCACCCGAACTAGATGGCGCCACCATGATGAAGGGAGGCTCCGTGTCGCGTTCATTGCGCGTCTCGTCTGAATTGCATCTCGTCGTAGGCACCTGCACGGCAACGCTGAGCGGGAACATGGCGGCGTACTTACAGTTGCTGATTTCAATGCATGGGTTCTATGGCGAGTGTTTCCTCTAGAGTTGTATGCTAACTCTATAGGTGAGTATTCCCGACATTTTTTAATGGGATACCAGCCACGGCAGCTTACCGCTTATGGGGTTTCGCTGCTAAGCTCAAGGTAATCCATTCAATCGCGGCCACAGCAGGCCAAATTTTTACTGAAGGGAAATGCAAAAAAGATGAGAAGAGAGGAGAAAGAAAATAAAAACACTCGTGTACTTGTATTAAGGTGCATATTAATCAACCCCAAATTGAAGAAGTCACTCCGAGTCCCTCATGTTAGCGTGCCTCATAATAAAAGCCGGCTTTCTGCAAGTAAAACCGAACTTTGCGATTTCTAGCGTGATGAGGGAGCAAAGTTTCAAATGCGTCAGTTTCAGCCATTCTAAAAATTGCGTGGGCAAGTGCTGTTATCCCACCCTGTGCTTGCTCCCTTCCACTTCACCTTACCATGGCGGAGAAAGTGCTTAGGAGGCTTCGGGCTGGGACGACCCTTACAACGGCTGTGATCTCAAAGTGAACTGTTCTCATTTACCCCTAGGTGCCACGTGTCCATACCCCGTAGTCCCAGTGGTGGATAGGCAGATGCGTACGACCTAACCTGCACAAGTCCGTGCTTTCCTAGGAATGCTCGCGTCTCCCACTGCAAGCCGGCCTCCGCTACGATGTCGCCACCAGCTACGACCGCTGGATACGTAACGAGAGATTCCACAAAACTCTACTTCGATTCGTACCCAACACAGCCTTGACAGAACAGGTATAATACAGATATACACATCAAGAATTATTAATGAAATTAAGGAAATTGCTAACACAGGTTATGTACCGTTATTATCCATGCTTCCCAGTGGCTTGGGAATCTTTTACGTCTCTAGAAATTTGCATGTGAGGAAACCGGGGCTCGTCTTATGCTGTGACTACATTTGGAGAAAAAAACTGGTTTCAAGCACTCTCCCTCATTTTAACTTTTATGCATAATTTCTAGCATAACCCAAATGTATTGTGGAACGAAACATCACACTTTATTATATTCCTTAAAGAGAAGGGGTACGTGTGGGTAATGCGCAGACGAAATCAAAAGCTTCAGATTTAACCACAGCCTTTGTGGCGAATTACGCATTCGAGCAGCGTGGGAGCGCTTTAAGCGTGTTGCACGAATGGGGAGCTGCCGAGTTTAGTACGCTTTCGTGGGAAAGATTATATTGCTTTCAAGGCCGGGCCCCTCACCAGGTCTGGTCACATTGAGCTGACAAGCCCACTGCATGTAATATGCGTGGCAACGATCGTTTCTGCTAAGTATTGAATCTTTACATGATGCGCAAGGAGCTTAAATATGAAGCAAAACATCGTTTTTCTGCTCGCGGACGCCGCCCTCCCAGCGATAAAGTAGACGTATATCGCGCAAGTACGCCTACGTACATGGCAGCGCTGTGACGTCGCTCATGATGACACGCGAGTACAGAAGTTGTTGAAGGCTACACCATTTATTTGCCGGTTAGGTTGCTTAAATAGACAACTTAGAGCTTACAGAAATAGTCAAACAAACAAACCGAATGCCTGCATGTTTTTCTTTTACATCGTGCCGTATGGAAAGAGAGATGTACTTCCGTTTCGTCTGCTTGTTTCCACGTCACGCTATCGCGCGCGCAGAGAACTATGTGGTTTTCGACCGCCTTGAAGCGCGCAAAATTGCCCGCTTCCCGAAACGAGACAGACGCAACAGCTCGTGCGTGAGACCCTCACCGGAAAGAAAGAAAAGAAAGAAAATGCGTCCCGTGGCAGATTCGTTATGCAATCGTCGTGCTCCAGTGTGGGAGAACACAGGGAATTAATTTCGCTGGCGGAGGTTAGACGGCGCAAGTGAATAGAGTGTATTTTGGCGGTGCCGCTTGCCTCCTGCGATCGCTGGTTAGCGTCATTTAAAATATTTCTATCTCTGCAATTCTTGAACCAATATCAAGAACTGTTGCTGCAGAACGCTCCTTAGATGACACGTAACAACTTTCAGCGTACAACGAAAATTTGCTATTAGGCCCGGTGAGCGTTCCTTTGAAAATGGCGCACACCATAGCCTTTGTGCCATATATTTTAGGTGTGCTTGCTTAAATACCAGTCTTTGTAAAAATAGAAGTCCACAGTTTCGCCCGAGAAGCGGAGGCTTTCACTGTTATGGCAAAGTATTCGACTACAACAGACAGTTCGTGCTTCTTTCTGTTACCTAAGTCACAGTAAACATTCTCTTATTATTAAATTAGCAAGCACGATGTCACACCCCCGAATGCAAACATGAGCAACGCTTTCATTTCCATTATTTCATAGTTTCCTTATTTTCATTTATTAAGCACAATTTCCCCTATGTTGTCCTTTGCGTCAGTGTTAGTTAGATTGTTATGATATAATTTGCTGCCAGGTAACGCAAAAAAAATAAATGTGAAGAAAAACGCCATTTGCCGTTCTCTTCGCGGGCGCCACCCTAGTAGACTTATGACTCGTGACGTCAAAACTTATTCAAGCCGGCATGATTTATACGTTTACTATGTTTCTTTCGTAGACGACTTAGGCATTAGAGAAATATTGAAACACACAAACGAATGCCCGCATGTTTTTGTTTCACTTCCTCCCGTATGGAGAGAGAGATGCACTTCAGTTTCGTCTGCTTGTTCTCACGTCAGGCAGTCACCAGCGCCGAGAACGAGATTATGTCATTTTCGAGCGTGTTCCAACCCCTAGATCATGCTCCTTCATCATCTCACGGCTGCCTCATTGCTCGTGATTATGGCGCTCATCAGGTGTTCTCGTGAATTAACATTAAACAACGAGAGCTTGAGAAAAGACTGAACCGAGACGCCACTCTTATTTATTAGGTTTAACTCGTCGTTTTCCACAATGCAATCTTTGATTGTCTTGATCAGCTGATTTCTAGGAAGGAAACTATATAAATCTGTGACGTCGAAGTTGAACGCTGTGCATGCTGGATACACCCCCTCTTGCAAAAGCCTGAGGAAATCTGAGTTCTTTTTTTTATTTTGAATGGGTCTTCTACGTGGAGCCCTGTTGACTTCTGAAGGAGCAAAGATGAAGCGTACAACTGTCAATGGAGCCAATTTAAATCTGTGACGTCGATGCTGAACGCTGTGCATGCTGGATACACCCCCTCTTGCAAAAGCCTGAGGAAATCTGAGTTCTTTCTTTATTTTGAATGGATCTTCTACGTGGAGCCCTGTTAAATTCTGTAGGAGCAAAGTTGCCCGGCACGACTGTCAATGGAGCCAACAGCCTAATGGGGCGGGCACTCTAGGTAAGCTAGACAAACTCCCCAGGTGCCATGGCATCCGTACATGAGTTAGTCTTCACTTCCCAAAGATTTTTGCGCAAATGCAAACGGCAATAAAGAAATATTGAGATAAAATATACGCAGCCCGTGTCTTTATAAGGAGAGGTGCTTTTCTCTTTGCGAGCAATGCTAGCCTTCTCGTTTCGCTTGATGGAGTACCTGTGCCTGTCCACGACTGAGCTTGATGGCGCACTATGACATGACAGGGTGATTGCTTTAGCGCAATACACATTACGGTACATTTGCGGGAAAAAAGGGGCCAACCGCAAAGGTGGCGCAAAGTTGCTCCCTACAACTTTTGTCAGGTTAACAGTATTCAATATATCATTCCAAAACTAGCATTACCACGAGCACTTCCGTAGGGAGAAATTTGTAAAGCTCATTCCGAGTATTTTGGATAAATATCGGACGGCCACTTATAATACGTTTATCTAATTTGGATCCTGCGTTAAAGAATGTGTTTGCAGGTGCCTGAATAAGATCGTGCCGCCATGATGAAGGGAGGCTCCATATCGCGTTCATTGCCCGTCTCGTCTGAATCGCATCTCGTCGTCGGCACTTGCGCGGTGGCGCAAAGTAGCATCATGGCGGTGACCTTGCAGTTGCTGATTTCAATGCATGGGTGCTATGGCGAGCGTTTCCTCCAGAGTTGGTTATATTAACTCTATAGGTGAACATTAAAGACTTTTTTTTTTAATGGGATACCAGCCACGGTAGCTTACTGCTTAAGGCGTTTCGCTGCTAAGCTCAAGGTCGTCCATTAAATCGCGGCCGCAGCGGCAAAAGTTTTACTGAAGGGAAATGCAAAAAAAGTAAGAAGAGAGCAGACGAAAAAAAAAAAAAACCACTCGTGTACTTGCCTTAAGGTGCATGTTAATCGACCCCAAATTGAAGAAGTCGCTCCGAGTCCCTGATGTTAGCGTGCCTCCTAATAAAAGCCGGCTTTCAGCACGTAAAACGTAACATTGCAATTTCTAGCGTGATGAGCGAGCAAAGCTTCAAATGCGTCAGTTTCAGCCATTCTAAATATTGCGCGGGCAAGTGCTGTTATCCCACCCTGTGCCTGCTCCCTTCCGCTTCACCTAACCATGGCGGAGAAAATGCTTCGGAGGCTTCGGGCTGGGGTGACCCTTAAAGCGGCTGTGGTCTCAAAGTGAAGTGTTCTCATTTACCACTGGGGTGCCACGTGTCCCTACCCCGTAGTCCCCGTGGTGGATTGGCAGATGCGTACCCCCTAATCTGCACAAATCCCTGCTTTCTTAGGAATGCTCGCATCTCCTACTGCAAGCCGGCCTCCGCTACGATGTCGCCACGAGCTACGACCGCTGGATACGTGACGAGAGATTCCACAAAACTCTACTTCGATTCGTACCCAACACAGCCGTCACAGCACAGATATAATACAGATGTACACATCAAGAATTATGTTTTCGGGGCAAGTCCTTATCGCAATAAAGAAAGTGCATATCGTGAACAGTAGCACAGCAGGTGGTCGATATTTTCTTCGATGCCGCAGACCTCGCAAGCTACACTGTTGATGACTCCAATTAATGTAGAGTATGCCTTTGTGAAGGCAACTCCTAATCAGAGGCGACCGAGATGCATAACTTTATGTCGAGGAAGTGAGATTGGAGGTCGGAGAGGCAGTGAGGGGTTTAATTGATGCAGTCGTGCAAGTCGTAAGTTTGGCAAGTTCCATTCTGTCATTGAGAGACTGCGTGCCAGGTGTCCAAGATGCCTTGTGGCATCTGTGCAAGGAAGCGGAATTAGAATGCTGTGCTCTTCTTGATGTGCTTTGCGAGCCGCGTTATCGGCGGGATCATTGCCACTGATTTCACAGTGGGCCAAGCACCCACTGAAATACAACCTCGTGACCGTTTGGTTGGACGTGATGGTGAAGTTTCACGATTTATTATGTCAAGTGTTCACGAAATCCGCGTCGGAGAACTGACTGCGTGCACTGTAACGTTGGTTTTGAGTCACAGAACAAAGTCCATTTTCTAGGTCTTTCAGAATCAATTTATTTGCATTGCACGACGCAGAGCCATTAGTTCTGCCGCCGTTGAGGTCTTGACACGCGATGTCTTGAACCACAGTGTTTAAAAATTTTTAAATATATTGTGGGGTTTTACGTGCCAAAACACTTTCTGATTATGAGTAACGCCGTAGTGGAGGACTCCGGAAATTTCGACCACCTGAGGTTCTTTAACGTGCACCTAAATCTGAGTACACGGGTGTTTTCGCACTTCGCCCCGATCGAAATGTGGCCGCCATGGCCAGGATCCGATCCCGCGACCTCGTGCTCAGCAGCCCAACGCCAAAGCCACTGAGCAACCACGGCGGGTGAACCGCAGTCTTATTCCTCGCGTTGCTATAGCCACCGCACCACCAGAAGTGGAAGATATAGTCGATCTATCAGTATAGATGTGCACGTGGTTGCTGTACTTTTCCTGCAAAAGAAGTAATCTCAGCTGTTTTAGAGCAGGGGCCGGTAGATATCTCTTCTACTGTAGTCCTGGAATCAATATATGCACTTGTGGATGGCTCAAACACCACGGAGGAAACTCTGGCTTAGCCGCAGGTGAGCAGCACCCAGAAGTAAGCGACGCACAATGGGCACTCACAGTAGCGCTAAATGTCGAGCAGGGCTTTGCATCAGTGAGGCTCGCCAGGTGGTGGGAAGGGGCCGTAGCATACTGTCTGAGATGCATACGCATTGTACGCATTGTCTCAATGGTAATGTGCGTCGTGATTGGGTAATCCTGCGCAATGGCAATGGTTTCAGCCATTGATGCACTACATGGTAAGCAAAGACATATCTTAAGGGCTTGGGCTGCAATGCTCTGAATCGTACGCAGGTTAGTCTTGCAGGTGTTGGATATTGCAGGTAGGCTGTATCGCAGGAATCCAATTAACAACGCCATGTGCAGCTGTAACATAGCGTGTATAAGATACTCCACAACGTTTACCTGCAAGGAACTTGAATAGGCGACAGATAGCGGTCAGCCGCTTTTTCACGTAATTCACGTGGGGAGTCCAAGACAGGTCTCTGTCAATTACGACTTCGAAGAACCTGTGATTTCTGCTGTAAGGTATAAGTTGTCTGTCAATAAATATGCCGTAAGCAGACATTGGCTTCCTCGTGAATGCCACACCATTGCGCACTTTCCGCATGATATTTCAAGTCATTGTTGACGAAGGCAGCAAGATGTCATTGTGGCGGCCTTCGGAAGCCGAGCGCGAAGCTGAAGTCGTGTAACACCTGATGTCCAAATGCAGATGTCGTCCGCATAGATGGAAAGTCGTACGGTTCTTCGCAAGTTGTCAACTAATGCAATGAGGATCAGATTGAAAGGCGTCGGGTTAAGCTCTCCGTCTTGAGGGACTCTTCGGTTACCGTAATCCTAGGATGGCGAATTAAGTGGAATACAAAGGGTTAGGTGCTGGATGTCATCACTGAAACTAGCAATCCAAGTTATAGGCGACACAATGTCAGAGGATGACGTCAGAACCCAATTGAGTAATGACGAATACCTTTTTTGTTCTGCACTTGCTGGGAATCCTACGAGTTGCGATAGGGTGACTTCTGAGCAGACATTTAGAAAACAAGTAGGTTTCATCAGATTCATCAGGTGCCGCGGTTTAGAAAAGGAAAAAAGAGTGTTGTGACTGCAAGAAAAAAAACTAAAGCCATCGAGTAAAAAAAATTGATATACCTAGAATTTGCCAAAGTATTTGATCCAATCAGGCGTGAAACGTTTCAGGAAAACCACTGCTATAGTGCGGCGCCCGGTAACCTGCCCCAAAAATTATTTTTCTGAAATATGAACAATCACACAGCAGCAAATCTTTTCCAACTCTGCTCAAATAGGAAAAATAAAGCATTGAACTGATTCGCAAACGGCGATAAAAAATTTCAAGCACGCTTAAGATTCACCTGTAAGAGTGAAACGTGATAGCATTCAACAAACCCTTGTTGTTTATCCTGCTTCGCGGCAGCTGTAGCTTATGTAACCGTAATATTTTTCTAGGAACGCTCGTGGCGAACGCTATGCACAAAGGCGAACTTTCTGGTTCTTTCTTTTTTGACTCCCCCCCCCCCCCCTCTGCATAGCCTTTGGCGCCACTGACGGGGTTGCGCGGAGGCGAGCGCCATCTAGATGGTGTTGCAGTTAAGGAGCCGAGCGGGGCGCGACGTTCCTTTTAAGGGGGACCTCAAACAGCAGCTGGAAAAGAGATTGGCGTTCGAGTATCCACGCGACAGGATTACGTTTTCTCGCATATTCCAATTACAATTCGACACTATAATATCTTTGGTAGCCTGTAAGTCGTATATTACGAATTTTCTGGCGCATTTTGTTTTGAGAAATTCAATTAGTTCAGTAACGCCTCCGCCAGACGAAGAAACAATTTCTAGGAAATGTGCTCTCCTCTCAACCGTGCTCATGGCCGCCGCATTTCGATGGGGGAGAAATGCTAAAACACCCGTGTACTTACGTTTAGCTGCCCTGTAAAGAACCCCAGGTTGACAAGATTTCCGGTGTCCCCCACTACGGCATGCTTCATAATCAGATGATAACTTTAGTACGTAAAACCCCATATTTTTGTAATTTCAGCCCTTCTTGTTTCGAAAATGTGGCGGAGACGTGCATGCCCAGAGGAATGTCTACCGCGAATTTCACAGACATCTACTGAACTCGAAATATCACCGGAGCTAACGCTCATAGGTAAAAAGTTAAGCCCAGAAGAAACAATAAAGTGCAGTATGGAAGGAAAGTCTGAGGTGACATGCACTGTCCGTGCGGCCAGTAGTATTATCCGAGAAGAACGAATGATTTTTCCTATTACCATCGAGAATGCAAGGATAGTGTCACGGGAGCCAGCTCTATTACGAAAAGCGCACTCTTCACACGTTACACAAACCCGGTACGTGCACTGGGATCTCTACACAAGTTTCTCTTCAGTTCTCGAAGGCTACTGTGAATATGCTAACGGCGATCGAATTATATTTACGTAAAATATGTGCAGCCCGTGTCTTTATTTGGAGATCTTGTTTTCTGCTATAGAAAAATTCCAGTCTACTCATTTTGCTTCATGGAATATTTTCGCCTTTCCTTTACGTAGCTTGATAGCACACTATGGCGTGACATCGCAATGATTGGACCGTTAGACACATTAGATTAAATCAGCGCGAAAAAAAAGTGGCAACCGCCAAGGAACCGCTAAGTGCTACCTCCCATTTCTGTGAGTCTAACAATATTCATTATACGATGCGAAAACTCGCATTTACTCGAGCACGTACGTATAGGGGCCAATGTGAAAAGCTCATTCCGTATATATTTTAGGAATACCAGATGGCCATTTATAAAACATTCAGCTATTTTTGTCGTGCGTTAAAGGATACGTTTGGAGGCGCCTGAACTAGATTCCGCAACCATAATGAAGGGTGGCTCCGTATCGCGTTCATTGCGCGTCTCGTCTGGCTCGCTTATCTCCAGCGCGAAGTATCAGTATCAGCAGTAGCAGGTTCAGCATTTTTTGCGCATCTACGGATACACAGCAGCCAACGTGTCCTTTAGCTGACATACCACGGTGTAGTCATTCCTTTTATCTGCATTCCACGACTACAGATGAAGTTTACAAGGACATCACATCATTGAAGAATACAAGCGCTGGCTTAGACCATATTGATCCTCTCAAGTGAGACTAATTTCGCATGAAATATTATCAGTTTTGGCACAAATCATTAACAAACTCTTCTCTGGGGGGTGTTTCCCAACTGTCTTAAAACTGGTAGAATATTTCCTGTTTTCAAAAAAAAGTGATCCTACTTCATGAGGGAATTACAGGCAATATGTAGCCTTCATTTTTTAGGTGAAGTGACTGAAAACCTTTTCCACATTCGATAATACCGCTACCTAAAGAAATTTATCCCTTCCTCTCCTCAGCAATTCGCATTTCGCCAAGGATATAAAACCGATCTGGAACTTATTACTTCAACTGAAGAAATCATGCAAGCTATTGACAGAGCTGTAGTTGCGGGATTTGTATTCATCAATCTCACGAAAGCATTGGACACGATAAACCATCGCATACTACTTGTTAAACTCGAATCATTTGGTATAACAGGTCATCCGCTAAACTTTATAAGAGAATACTTGAGTAACCGGTCTCAGGCGGTACAGGTTAACTGCCATCTCTCATTATGCAGGCTAATTAACGTGGGTGTACCACAGGTATCAATTTTAGGCCCATTTTTTTTTTGATATTTATTAATGACCTACCCACCCATTCTTGCTAACACCAAGTGCATAATTTTCGTTGATGACACGACCACCCTTACATCCACTAAATCAATTGCCACACTCCAGTCTTAACCTTAACACCGACTTAAACAATATTACTTTATGGTGCTAAAATAATAATCTGCACAAATATTCAACTACAGTCATATTTATGGTGTTCGATTCCCAACAAAATTATATCGACGTTCCACTTGTTCAAATTGGTGATTACGTCATACAAGTTTCGAACGAAGCGCGGTTCCTCGGTATCATCTTAGATAGTGAACTAAAATTTCATGGACACGCCTGATCACTTACGAAAAAGATTGCATTTGGCATCCACATTATCTCAAAGACAAGAGCTTATTTTCCATCTCACCATGTACGATCTTTCTATTTTGATTATATTCATAACCATCTTTCGTATTGTGCATCATCACTGGCCAATACGTATTCTACGTATATTAAACGTCTGGAGTCTAAAGAAAATCAGCCCATTTAATTTGCCCTGCAGGTCACTGCCGCCTAAACTTAACATTCTCCCGTTACAACATTCATTCAGTCAGAAACTATCCATTATTGCATATAGGCTAATCACACAGGACATCTTCACTTAATGTATTAATCCTGAACACATTACTAAATACAACAGAACCCGGTTTCGCCTGCGCAATTACCTTCTTTTCCCTGCCGTAAAGACGAATTACGGCAAGTTAGAGCCCCCTTCTCTGGCATAGCAATATGGAATTCATTTCCTTTCGAAATAAAATCATCGCACAACGTTCATATATTCTCCGCGCGCACCAAGAAACATTTCATTCTGGAATTAACTGACTCATTTCGTAATTAACTATCAATATGTATGTGATTTTGCTGTATACCTCTTGTTTTGTATGAGTAATAAATATTATTCATAATGAAACGAGTTTGGTCTACGATGTCGTGTTGATTATTTTTGTTAATATTAGTTGTTATTCTACTACTTCACGCGCTTTCAATTATTTTTCATGTGTTTTGAATAGTTAGCATTAAATTAACTTGTGTATTCAATTTCCTGTTATAGATAATCAACTTGCCTATTATTGTTCACATGACAGCACTTCTTTGCTGTTTTTGTATAATAACCCGATTTATGTAAACATAGGAGATCCCCTCGCAGTATTATCAAAACTCTCGATGTAAACATAGGAGATCCCCTGGCAGTATTATCAAAACTCCCGGACATCCAGCTTTAAAACTATTACCATGTCACTCAAGCATGCCTATTGCAATAAACTTGACTTTGCTCCTTAGAAAATGCTTTGCATAACCTAGTGCACGGCATTCATTCATTCATTCATTCATTCATTCATTCATTCACTGACGACTTAAGATGATGGTTTTATAGCGAAGCTGTAACACTGTCATCTTTGGCTAGTGTTCCGTGCATTTTTGTCCTGCATGAACAAAAATTATCATCATCATCAATGTCTCAAACCTCCGTAAGCATTCATGCTCCCGCAAGCAATCAGAAAATGCAATGTCTCATAGCTCCGTAAAGCAGAGGCTACAACCACTCAGCAAAGTGCAGCGAACATTGCTTGAATTCTTTCTAATCACGCAAACAACATACATAACGGCACATCGAAAACTGTCCTCATGAATGGCTCATACCCCTGCAATGCGATGCATTGCCACACCGATCCGGCCCAACCGACAAACCAGCGGGGTACGTGCATCGGCGTGCATGCATCGTCCACCGCCCATCAAGACCATAAACGAGCTCGTACCTTTGTTCAAAATGTGTCATCTCCGTGTCGTGTGCTAAAGAGCTTCGCTTGTCAACCACGTTCACAGAGTTGAATGGCTCATGATTTCTTTTTTTCCCTCTGAGTACTTTACTAGTTGCGTGCCGTCTGCCACAGGTACGAGACGACAGAGCTTAGAATGGCCGTACTGAGCGCAGCGCAACTTTTGCGTCATTATGCGGAGAAGTGGCAACCGACGCTCCACAGGGGTCGGTCACGCATGTCTTCCTCTATGGGTCGGTCGGTACACCTACTCTTCCAGCATGCCTAAAGCGACCATAATCCTGCTATTGCAATACGGTCGCATCTCGTTAAGTCTACGGGCGCAGGAATCGCCGAACGAGCTCAAGACCTGGATGCGCTATGCACTCAGAAGGAACTTTTAAGGTGAGCTTAGAGAAACGGAAAGCTCATTTTAATAGTTCCTCGAGATCAACGCGCATGAGAACTTAGCCATAACGAGAATTGACGCTGAAGTGGGAGGTATGGGTGCCTAGTACACGGGTTAAAAAACGTGGCAAGCACAGATAAGCTAGCACACGGGTTAAAAACGTGGCAAGCAGGTAAAAGATTGATGTTGTCTTTATGGTTGGACAAAAACTTGGTCAGGCTTGCCCAGGTGTCCTCAAAAAAAAGAAGAAATAAACGGAGTGGCAAGTGACAAACTTGCAGGATGTCACTGTAACCATAAGAAGTACGTGAATTGCAAAATTTAAGTTGTTTATAAAATACCGTGCTCTTGTGGAAACATTTACGTAGGGCAAACAAATCTATATTTAAACATCAGGATCCAGGAACATGCAATCAATGTAAAGAACGGCACTGGTTCACATTGAGTGGTTCATTGCGGCTTACAATTGGCTAAACCCAATTTTGATAAAACAGATTTTGTGCAGGTATAGAGCGCAAAAAGGAGTGATATAATGGTATCCTTTTACATGTTTTTCGAGGGTGACAGGTGCAGCAGCCAACCCTCGATAGCTTTGTCACAGCCATGTAGTACGGAATTGTTTTATTTAGTTGAAATGATTGCGAACGATCCTAACAAGCGTCCATCGAATCATTGCCACGCGCACTTTCATAAAGCAGACGCAAGACGCATTCTAAATGAGGAAATAATTTTTTTCGCTCTATATAAATGCTTGTTCCGGGCTTTTTCTCCATTTATCGAACTTATGACACCAGGTAAGCAGCATTTATCTGCTTTATCTGCATTTTATCTGCTAAGATAAAGGACTCCGAAATATTCCAATGTGAAAAGAAATACAATATATACCACTGGGACCGTGACGTCCGATCTGGGGGCGGTGTACTTATCGCTGTTCGTGACATGTTCGCATCCTCAGCTGTTGCAGTCGTATCGTCTTTGGAACTTGTGTGTGTAAGTGTATCTATTGCAAATCGTGAATTTATTTTCTGTGCATTGCAACGTCCTCCAGCTGCCTCATCTTCGTTTTGTAACAATCTTTATGATCTCCTTAATAGCCTTGTAATTAGGTTTCCCAATTCGCCTATGTTTATTTTAAGCGACTTCAACTTTCCCACAATAGTATGGAACAATGATTCCTCTACCGTAAAAAAATGTCTCATCGGAATGTATGCGATTCCTTAATTTTTGTGCTGACGTTAACCTTACTCAACTCGTTCATGAGCCGACTCGTACAACCGCATTATCTTCCAGTATTCTTGACCTACTATTTACTACAATTCCACAGTTAGTTTCTGACTTAACTTACCTCCCAGGATTAGGTGACCATTCATTGATTCACTTTACCTTAAAAACACGACACAGAAATGAGAAAAAATATAAAAAAACACGGGACTATAACAGAGCTGATACAAGTTCAATAATATCCGAGTTAGAATTATTTACAGAAGGCTATGTCAGCTATGTCATTTTGTCGTGTGCGTATGATGGCCACGCACGCTTATATCGCCTTCCGTTTCTCTACCACGGGTGCACTTTACAACCACGGCGCTGCAGTTTTGGTTTCCTTTCCTTCCTTCTTCTCCGCCCTTAAACTGGCTCTCTTAACTACTACACGCAGAGACAAAGCAACAGCGCGCGCATGCGATCCCATAGATGAGATGAATATATATATATATAGAAAACTATCAGTCATAGCTCTCGTAGTATAGCCCTCTGGCACGTTTCCTTTTTTTTTCTTTCGAAAGTAGTCCTATTAGGGTTATTATAATTACACGAAGGTATTTCGCCCTCGTCAGCAGCAGTCCTTGAGATAGTTATTCTGGCGGCTAGCTTCCCACGCTATGCGTGCCGCCATCACACCTGGTTAAGATTCTCCTAGACGCTAGAGTTATACTATGTCCGCGCAAATTTGAGCGATCGGAAAGCGCGTTTTCGCCTCTTCGCCGGCGGGGACGGGAGGCTTTGTTCCGGCCGCAAAGCCCTCCACGTCTCAGTAAGGTGCCTGGTGGTGGTCTCGTGCGGACGATGCCCTCTCTGTGAGCGCATATTTCCCCTCATCTTTTAAGAGGTTCAATACTTACAAGCATTTGTCTCGCAAACCATATTTAATTCAAGAAAATTTTCCACGTCTCAATAATTTCTCTCGTCGTATTCGAGTGCTGATTGCCGTGTTATAGTTTGTTAACGAAGCTTTCCCTCAAGTCTAAATATTTTAAGGCAGTTTTCCTAGTCTCTAAAGCCGCTCGAGTTCGCTCTTCTCCTCGGGCGGCCATTTTTCCAAGAAAGTATGCCTTCCAACCACTCTATCGACTATCGCGACTATCAAAAACGACTATCGCGGACAACATCAGTCCGCTTCCACGTAAATGTGAGGCTCGGAGCAGGAGCTGTGGCGCTTGAAAATAGCCTGGGGCCTGACAAACCAACCGACTGAGCTATCTTTCCGGGCAACATCGAAGGGTCACAAGTTCAAATCACCTGTTATGTTCCTTCTTTTTTCCCCTTTTTCTTTCTTATTTTTCTTTCTTTTAATGTCTTTTCCTTTATTTTATCACTGTACGGGAACCCTCCTAAAATAAAAAAGAAGAAAGATACATATCTACAATTACGTATGGCCACACATGTGCAGGTCATAAATACCAGGTTCTCTACCCGAGTGCCATCCATGCGGTATAACCGAGCTCAGATTGGTCCACCTTGACTGATCAAATAGGGCACCACTGTAGGTTAAATGATGCGTACAACTCCTGCGGGACCCGCCGTGGTTACTCAGTGGCTATGGTGTTAGACTATTGAGCACGAGGTCGCGGGATCGTATCCCGGCCACGGCGGCCGCATTTCGATGGGGGCGAAATGCGAAAACACCCGTGTACTTAGATTTAGGTGCACGTTAAAGAACCCCAGGAGGTCGCAATTTCCCGAGTCCTCCACTACGGCGTGCCTCATAATCAGAAAGTGGTTTTGTCACGTAAAATCCCATAATTTTATTTTTAATTTAACTCCTGCGGGGACGGTAGAGGATCCGCCTCCCGTGCAAGAGGACCGTGATTCAAATCCCGGGCCGCACAATTCTCCACCGGAAAATACCAGAAAAATAAACAACAACCGTGTGTTGAGAAAATTGCACAAACAGGCCTGGAGTGCGGCCTGATCCCGGTGACCAGAACCGGTAACGCACTCTCTCACCAGAGCAGGATTCGCCACCCTGGTGCAGTACATTTGCCACAACCTCCTATATGAACACAACAATCAAACCCCGGCCCTCAGTCCCCAGCAGCTGCGAAGCAACTGACCACGGCGGCCATAGGGCTCAGTGAAGTTAGGAGGCCAAAAGAAGCATATACAGTGCTAAAAAGCGGGCACCTCCTGTGCTACCGGGCTTAGCAGAGAAACGAGAACTAGGAGTCGGATTCCTGATTAATAAGAACATAGCTGGTAACATACAGGAATTCTATAGCATTAACGAGAGGGTGGCATGTTTTGTTGTGAAACTTAATAAGAGGTACAAAATGAAGGTTGTACAGGTCTACGCTCCTACATCTAGTCATGATGACCAGGAAGTCGAAAGCTTTTATGAAGACGTAGAATCGGCGATGGGTAAAGTCAAAACAAAATACAGTATACTGATGGGCGATTTCAATGCCAGGGTAGGCAAGAAGCAGGCCGGAGACAAGGCAGTGGGGGAATATGGCATAGGCTCTAGGAATAGCAAAGGAGAGTTATTAGTAGAGTTTGCAGAACAGAATAATATGCGGATAATGAATACCTTTTTCCGCAAGCGGGTTAGCCGAAAGTGGACGTGGAGGAGCCCGAATGGTGAGACTAGAAATGAAATCGACTTTATACTCTGCGCGAACCCTGGCATCCTACAAAATGTAGACGTGCTCGGCAAGGTGCGCTGCAGTGACCATAGGATGGTAAGAACTCGAATTAGCCTTGACTTGAGGAGGGAACGGAAGAAACTGGTACATAAGAAACCAATCAATGGAAACTAGAGGAATTCCGGATCAAGCTACAGAACAAGTATTCGGCTTTAACCCAGGAAGTGGACCATAGTGTTGAAGCAATGAACGACAATCTTATGGGCATCATTAAGGAGGGCGCAATAGAAGTCGGTGGTAACGCCGCTAAACAGGAAACCAGTAAGCTATCGCAGGAGACGAAAGACCTGATCAAGCAACGCCAATGTATGAAAGCCTCTAACCCTACAGCTAGAATAGAACTGGCAGATCTTTCTAAGTTAATCAACAAGCGTAAGACAGCGGACATAAGGAACTATAATATGGATAGAATTGAACAGGCTCCCAGGAACGGAGGAAGCCTAAAAGCAGTAAAGAAGAAACTAGGAATAGGCAAGAATCAGATGTGTGCGTTAAGAGACAAAGCCGGCAATATCGTTACTAATATGGATGAGATAGTTCAAGTGGCTGAAGAGTTTTATAGAGATTTATACAGTACCAGTAACACCCACGACGATAAGGTGAGAGATAATAGTCTAGAGGAACTTGAAATCCCACAAGTAACACCGGAAGAGGTAAAGAACGCCTTGGGAGCTATGCAAAGGGGGAAGGCCGCTGGGGAGGATCAGGTAACAGCAGATTTGTTGAAGGATGGTGGGAACATTGTCCTAAAAAGGTTGGCCGCCCTATATACACAATGCCTCATGACCTCGAACGTACCGGAATCTTGGAAGAACGCTAACATAATCCTAATCCATAAGAAAGGGGACGCCAAGGACTTGAAAAATTATAGACCGATCAGCTTACTGTCCTTTGCCTACAAAGTATTTACTAAGGTAATCGCAAATAGAATCAGGAATACCTTAAGGCCAAGATATAGTCCGGCGTTCTCGACGCGCCAGGCCGCGGCAGGTGAAGTCGGATACGCTGCGCTAGCGACGCCAGGGGTGCAAGAAATTTGCTTCCTCTAGAGTTCGGCGTGCGCGCGCAGCTCGAGGCTGGCGCCATCTGTGCGTCCGGGAGCGCAACTTCACCGCCGCGGCGAACAGCTGTTCACATGGCGCATGCGCGTCTTGCATATACCCTCGCCGTTCGGGTAGCGAGCGCGCTTCTCGTTCTGCGCGCTGTTTGTGCGTTAAAATGAAAACTTTTGCGAGATGGCCTTAACTTGTCCTGACAGCCAGAAACAACATAAGGTTTTACGTGCGAAAGCCACTTTCTTTCTGACCTGGGGTGCTTTAACGTGTACCTAAATCTAAGCACACGGGTGTTTTTCGCATTTCGCCCCCATCGAATTGCGGCCGCCGTGCCTGACAGCCAGAACATCGCACTCATATTGCTAGTACTTCGGCTACGTCAAAAACGGAAGCGGACCATGTATGTACAGTCTGTTTCACACTTAGGGGAAAACTCGGAGCGCGTTGCATCGGCGAAGCTGCGAGCGCTGGAGTCGCGCGGCGGAAGCAGCTCGCGCAGGCGCAGACGCTCTAGGGGCGGAGTCGTGATCTGCGTCGTCTGCTACGGCGGCGCGCGCTGGCCGCATTGTCGGGAAGAGTGCTACGGTCAGGAGGCAGTGTCCGTATTCCAGTGTTACTGCGGGAACTGAGCTGATATTCCTTATTAAGCGTTGTGCGACGCCAAACTCTGAGCTTTCATTGGCCACATTCGAGTTCTAGGAACTTCTTTTGACGACATGCTGCTTTCGTTCTTTCGAAAGGCCGGGGTACTTTGTGCGCGTACGTATATTTCTTCGCTGTGTGTGTTACCGTAACACGCTGCAATAAGAAAGGGACACCGAACTGTTCTAACGCGAAAGGAAAACAACACACTCAATATAATGACTATGCGAGTCGAACACGATGAAACAAACGGATAAGAATAAAAGAATACTTTAGGTTAAGGCATTGAGCTGAAAGTGTTTCTTCTCGACAATAGTTCATTACACAAGACAGGCTCAGCCAGCCGACGAGGAAATGCACGCGTCAGGCTCCGAACATCACTTAGTATCTCGTCATGTTCCCAGCGGCAGCGATGACAGCGCTCATTCTGGAGGGCAGTGAGTTGCAAATTGAGTCGGTAAGTCATGTGTTCATTCGCAGCACGTCCCACTCGCTGACGATGGTCGACTTTGTGGTGATTTGGCGCTCTTTAAACTTCTGAAGATAAAATGTAAATGACCTTGAAAAGCCAATGGAGCGTCGTCTCCTTCCTTCGCTCATTGGTGATCGAAGAACGGTGCGGCTCTCCACAGATACAGGAAGGTTTAGAGGATTCAAGATTGATCTGAATAAAGCTGGCGCTTGTCCGTCTTTATTTCAGCTTTTTCATCTGACCAGAACGGTGCTAAATCGTTAGCCTTGTTCACATGGCCCGTGTACCGGAGAAAGAACGACTGAAGATTATTGCACTGTGTTCTAGGAACTATGCTCAAAAGAAGCTATCAGAGATGACAGGACGGTCCTTAAAGCTGTGAATAGGATACTGCAGGCCTACAAGAAAAAAGGGCGCATCAAGGATGCCCCTCGCGGACGTCCACCAAGGGCCATAACGGACGAGGAGGATTTGTCCATTGTTGCGGCTGCTGTGGACGCCCCCCACGCTTCGCTTCAAGTACCCCGGCCTTTCGAAAGAACGAAAGAAGCATGTCGTCAAAAGAAGTTCGTAGTACTCGAATGTGGCCACTGAAAGCTCAGAGTTTGGCGTCGTACAACGCTTAATAAAGAATATCGGCTCAGTTCCCGCAGTAACACTGGAATACGCACACTGCCTCTGACCGTAGCACTCTTCCCGACAATGCGGCCAGCGCGCGCCGCCGTAGCAGACGACGCAGATCACGACCCCGCCCCTAGAGCGTCTGCGCCTGCGCGAGCTGCTTCCGCCGCGCGACTCCAGCGCTCGCCGCATCGCCGATGCAACGCGCTCCGAGTTTTCCCCTAAGTGTGAAACAGACTGTACATGCGAAATCTATTCGACAAGCGCCCTCAACTCGGCGACTACCACCAGCTAGTACAGGAGCTGCGAAATGCAGCTTACCTGTGGCGAGACCACACTGCTTTCGTATAGCTTCCCACGCGATGTTCTTGCGCTCTGTGTCGCGGTAGTCCACGCGTTTCACATCGTATACACATGGAAGGTTGCAAATCGCTTCAAGCAGGCGTCCTCACTCGCGCTGTCATCCCACACGGATGTTGAAAAAACCACAGTACGCGCACCGCAGGCCGCCATTCTGCCTTCTGCTCGCTGCCGCTGCAGCGCGCAGTGCATTCTGGTCTAGCGGCAGCCGCGCGAAATAGAACACGCTCTAAGTCCGCGCCGGCGGCGTTGTGCTCGCCAAGCGCGCCTGGGCACGCCGGCTACGCCGTGACGCCGGACTGTAGAGTGCGCGCTTTTCACCGACGTCGCTCAACCGCGCCGCGCGTGGCCGCGCGCGCGCGTTACGCCGGACTATATCTTGCGGTTTAGACTTCTGTCAACCAAAGGACCAGGCAGGATTCCGTAAAAGCTACTCAACAATAGACCATATTCACACTATCAATCAGGTGATAGAGAAATGTGCGGAATATGACCAACCCTTATATACAGCCTTCATTGATTACGAAAAAGCATTTGATTCAGTCGAAACCTCAGCAGTCATGAAGGCACTACGGTCACGGTGTAGATGAGCCATATGTAAAGATACTGGAAGCTATCTATAGCGGTTCCACAGCCACCGTAATCCTCCACAAAGAAAGCAACAAAATCCCAATAAAGAAAGGCGTTAGAGAGGGAGATACGATATCTCCAATGTTATTCACAGCATGTTTACAGGAAGCATTCAGAGACCTGGAGTGGGAAGAATTGGGGATAAAAGTTGATGGAGAATACCTTAGCAACTTGCGATTCGCTGATGATATTGCCTTGCTTAGTAACTCAGGAGACCAATTGCAATGCATGCTCACTGACCTGGAGAGGCAAAGTAGAAGGGTGGGTCTGAAAATTAATCTACAGAAAACTAAAGTAACGTTTAACAGTCTCGGAAGAGAACAGCAGTGACGATAGGTAGTGAGGCACTGGAAGTGGTAAGGGAATACATCTACTTAGGACAGGTAGTGACCACGGATCCGGATCATGAGACTGAAATAACCAGAAGAATAAGAATGGGCTGGGGTGCGTTTGGCAGGCATTGTCAGATCATGAACAGCAGGTTGCCACTATCCCTCAAGAGGAAAGTGTATAACAGCTGTGTCTTACCAGTACTCACCTACGGGGCAGAAACCTGGAGGCTTACGAAAAGGGTTCTGCTGAAATTGAGGACGACGCAACGAGCTATGGAAAGAAGAATGATAGGTGTAACCTTAAGGGATAAGAAAATAGCAGATTGGGTGAGGGAACAAACGCGGGTAAATGACATCTTAGTTGAAATCAAGAACAAGAAATGGGCATGGGCCAGACATGTAATGAGGAGGGAAGATAACCGATGGTCATTAAGGGTTACGGACTGGATTCCAAGGGAAGGGAAGCGTAGTAGGGGGCGGCAGAAAGTTAGGTGGGCGGATGACATTAAGACGTTTGCAGGGACAACATGGCCACAATTAGTACATGACCGTGGTAGTTGGGGAAGTATGGGAGAGGCCTTTGCCCTGCAGTGGGCGTAACTAGGCTGATGATGATGCTGATGATGATGATGTCAGCAACTTCGACAAACATTCCATAGAAGAAAACTGGACCATGTATAAAGAAAAGATTCTACATCTGGTTGAACGATATATTCCGAAAAAGAAAATCATCTACAATTCCCGGTCACCATGGTTCAACTGTTCGTTAAAGCGCCTATCAAATAAAAAAAAAGAATGCTCCGTCGCGCAAAGCGAACTAACAATACTGACCATTGGGCAGCACACCAGCGAGTTCATCAAAAATATACTGGTGCGATTCAGTGCGCAAAAGATTCTTTTCTTAACAACACCCTGCCATCGGTACTTCGAACAAACCCTCGCAAATTTTGGAGCATTGTCAGTGGTTCAACAAAACGACTCATACAGTTATCTGATAGCGATGACACTATCCTTCCTCTTAGCCAGTCTTGAACAGCCTTAAACAACGCATTTGTTTCCGTCTTCAATACATCTTCTCCTGCATTATTACCCCGTTTACCTGACCAAAACTTTCCCCCTATGGACCCCATTGTTATAGATTGGGTTGGCGTTACCAAGCTCATTGACAATCTGAAGATATCCTCTTCCGCTGGTGCTGACCTACTCAACTCAAAGATGCTAAATATAACCACAGTGTACTCAGCAATCATACTCTCAAAACTTTTTGAACAATCGTTACGGTGTTCCACATTACCCAGAGACTGGAAAGTGGGGAAGGTGGTCCCTATCTTCAAATCGGGTAATGCTCATTCAGCAGATAACTATCGTCCGATCTCACTGACTAGCATACCATGCAAAATGATAGAACACATCATACATTCCCAGCTAATTGAATTTTTGGAGAACAATTCTTTTTTTTAATAATTCTCAACATGGATTTAGGAAAATACTTTCGTGTGAGACCCAACTACTAACGTTTACTAATGATCTGTTTATAGCTACTGACCTCGGTTTCGATATAGACTGCTTCTTTCTCGATTTCGCAAAGGCATTTGACTCAGTACCTCATGACTTACTCCTCATCAAGCTTAGTAAACTTAATATCGACACTAGCGTATTTAACTGGATTAAAGACTTTCTTTCAAACCGTACTCAATATGTAACTGCTCACAATTATTCTTCTGCTCTTACTCCTGTTACGTCCGGCGTACCACAGGGGTCAGTACTGGGCCCTTTGTTGTTTCTTGTATGTATAAATGGTCTTCCTGACAGTATTGTTTTTAATCAATTAAGCTTTTTGCAGATGACTGCGTAATTTACAACAAAATAACTAATTTATCTGATTCACTAAATATGCAAAAAGATCTCGATCAATTATCTCTATGGTGTGACAAATGGCTTATGCAATTAAACGTTAATAAATGTAAAACCATGAGAATAACCCGGCGCCCTCACAATACAAACCACAGCTATTTCCTTAAAGGAGCCCCCTTGAATGCCGTTAACTCCTACAAATACCTTGGCATTAACATTACTAACGACCTATCCTGGAACATGCACGTTGATTACGTAACCCGCAATGCTAACCGCACTCTTGGCTACTTGCGCCGAAACTTTTCCAAAGCGCCGTCTTCCTTAAAATTAATTCTTTATAAAACTTTTGTCTGTCCAAAACTAGAATATGCATCCAGCATCTAGGACTCCAGTCAATCCATACTAATCGCTTCCTGGAATCTGTTCAGAATCACGCAGCCCGGTTTATAATATCAAATCATTCCCGCTACGCTTCTGTATCCACTATGAAGAACACAATAAACCTGCCTGATCTGTCTTTACGTCGTAAATTTCTTCGTCTCTGCCTCTTTCACAAAATCTATCATCAAAATGAAGTGTTAGAAAGCTGTCTTTTTCTTCAACCGACGCACATTTCATCGCGTGTGGACCACAAGTTCAAGGTTGGTGTGCCATTTTGCCGAACCAACTTATATAATTATTCTTTCATTCCAAAAACCAGTGCAGAATGGAACCACCTTCCTGCATCTATCGCTGCCATTATCGACACTAAGTTCAGAAGTGCCATTGAAGATTACTTACTTTGTTGACTTATATTTTCATAAATGGTATTATTGCACACTTGTATATGTATTACCCACTCCTTTCTGTAATGCCCTCGGGCTCTGAAAGTATTTGTAATAAATAAATAAATAAATAAATAAATACATAAATAAATTTTTTCTAGTACGACGCTCCACTGGACTGCACCTGCTGAAAAAGTTACAAGCATGTGTCATTTTTGTCTTTAGACCTTTTAGGAATACTGCGTGTAGGGGCGAAGGGCACGAAAGTCGGGAATGGGCGGCATTGGAAACCAAAACAATCCGCTTCTGCGAACGTAGGGCGTAGAGAATACCCGACTCATCCCAGACAACATCCCAAAATATAAAAACATCTGATTTGCAAGCATTCTCCATTACCGCACATAATTTCACGCGCTTAAAGAGCACTAATACACGTGCGACTGCGCTTTCAGAAAACAAATTGGCCTCAGCCGACGCGATGGTACACAGATTCTCGCAGCCAGACCATGCTAGACGCTGGCAGCATTCCTTCTATTCGCACTCAAGACAAATGCGTGGGTGCAATGCCTGTTTTCATTCGTTCAGAAGACAGAATTTTCAAGACCCTAGTTTCTGAGCTCCTTGGCGTTTTCTTTCCCGCGTTTTGCCACCGCAAGCAACACATTCCAGTCTTATCATTCCTGGCAATTGGTGGCCGCGTTTTGGCAAGCGTGAGTACCTAAAGAAGGTCTAGGTTGAGGCCACAAAAAGCGTCATAGACTTGTCCCACTGATATTGAGTAAACGCCAAACTTACTTTCTCACCACGACCAAGCCGCTTTTCGTTGACTGTGTCACAACGTCAGGCGCGGTGAGCGTGCCTCGAAAGTAACTGAAAAATAACAAAATTATTTACAATAATGTTCGAGGTCAGAGAAAGCGTTAAATTGACCCAGTAAGATTCAGTGCACGTGAAACTAGCTACGTTGCTAAGCCGGGTGCGGCGAGCATGCGGAAAAACTACCGGAATAAGTTAAAATAATGTAGAGGCTCATAGAAAGCGTAGCAACCATCTCCTAGTACGAGTTAGTTACTCAAATTGACTACGCCAAGACAGCAGACCTGTGTTTCGCTTACTGCGTCACAAGTCTCGGTTCCGTGTTATAAGAGTCTAAATTGGCTTAAATGGGTCGCAGACTGTCAAACGAAATTCCTCATCTTGCTGTAGTACGATAGTGCGTTCGCGCCGTGTCGATGTACACAACGAAGGCAAGAATACACCGGCAGCATAAGAAACAGGCCACATCCAAAAGAAAGGGATCGCCGAACAGGCAAACTTCACATATGCAGCCGGCCTCGCTCGCTTCGGTGGCGTGTTGGCGCATAAAGCATGCATATGAGGCGTCTGTGCCGCCGCTAACTCGTTGCTATGTAAAGCACGAAAAATAAATCGCTAACGATAAGTTCATTGAACGCTAAAACGTTTTAGCTTTAGCGGGCAATATAAAAGAAAGATAAAACGCTGTCTAAATTCGTTTGACATTCCTTTTTTTTTCGATGGTGGCATCAGCTAAAGAATGGGACTAACACTAGCCGCGAGGTGTTTCCTGTTGGCAGTAAGTTCCTTTATAGGAAAAACTCTTTAGTTTTAGCGAGAAAGAATAAAATAAAAAATAAAACGCCGTCTGAATTGATTTCACATTCTGTGTTTTTTTCCACTGCTCGCGTCAGCTTATGTATGGGATTCCTGTTCCCAATTTTTGCCGAGTGTACCCTCTTCTTTAATTTTTTTCCTGTGGGCAAACGGGTAAGCCGACAACTGAATTGATTTTACTTTGAACCAAGCGCAGATGGTACTGTCAATGGGGCCAAAGCGTAAAGAAAAGCGTACTCTTGGCGGGTTGCACAAAATTTCTTTCACATTCCATTTTTTTTCCGAT
The DNA here is from genome assembly GCF_023375885.2 of Dermacentor andersoni. Classification (NCBI taxonomy): domain Eukaryota; kingdom Metazoa; phylum Arthropoda; class Arachnida; order Ixodida; family Ixodidae; genus Dermacentor; species Dermacentor andersoni. Next base: position 59,962,475 of record NC_092824.1, read on the forward strand.
GCTCGCGTCATCGGATGAACACTGGACGAGACGTGTTAGTATTAGTAGACACTACTATGAGGATATTCAGTTTCTTAAATACGAAAACTTATGGATAATAGAGAAACAAATTGAACAAGAGGGGACACCCGGCAAACGCTAGCAACAGGCAACACTTCACTTCACTTTTATTTCCTTAAAGACCCCTTAATGGGGGTATTACATAAGGAGTGGGGTTTATAGATGTGCATGTTAATTGCTGGCCACATAAGTTCGATGAAGAATATTAGTATTAAGCATATTAGCAATTAAAATGCACATCTATAAACCTCACCCTTTATGTAATACCCCCATTGAGGGGTCTTTAAGCAAATAAAAGTGAAGTGTTGCCTGTTGCTAGCGTTTGCCGGGTGTCCCCTCTTGTTCAATTTGTTTCTCTATTATCCATAAGTTTTCGTATTTTAGAAACCGAGTATCCTCACAGCAGTGTCTATAAAGCCAGCTACCTAACGAAAAGCGCGCTTCTGGTAGGTTTTGCAAACTCCATTGTTGCCCCGGAATGCCTACATAAGTTTCACTTCAGTTCCCTAATGGAACTGCGCTTATTAAATTGTTGATTCAATAATATGAACTAAAAACATCCGCCGCATGTGTCTTCATATGCAGACCTTCTCTATTATTGAAAAATGCTAGACTTCTTGCTTGGCTACTTGAAGTATATTTACGCGTCCACTACGTAGCTTGATAGCGCACCAAGGCAAACATTATAATGCTTTTACCGCTAAACACCTTAGAATAAATCTAAGGTGACCACAAATACACTGCCAAGTTCCTGCCTCCTATTTGTTTCACGCTCACAATAAGGGATGCGAAAACTAGCATTTACACGAGAACGTCCATACAATCTTAAAAGTCCTTCTGCGTATTGTGTAGAAATATGGGATCGCCATTTATAAAACATTTAGCTAATTCTTAGCGTTCCCTTAAGGATGCCTTTGGCACCTTAACTAGATCGCGCCGCCATAATGAAGGGAGCCTCCGTATCGCTTAGATTGCGCGTCTCGTATTAATCGCGTCTCGTCGTCGGCGCATGGGCGTCGGCGCAATGTAGCAACATGGCGGCGTCCTGGCGGTTGCAGGTTTCAATACATGGGCGCTAGAGTTGCTTATATTACCTGGATAGGTGAACGTTGGGGCCTGTTTTATGTGTGACGCCAGCCGCGGCAGCTTAGTGCGTAAGGCGCTTCACTGCTGAGCTCAAGGTCGTACATTCAATCGCGGCCATGGCGGCCGAATTTCGACGGGAGCGAAATAGAAAAAAGACGAAAAAAAAAAGAATAAACAAAGCGCGTGTGCTTGCATTTAAATTCTCTCCCACTCCCTCACTATAGCGTGCCTCATAACCAAAGCGGGCCTTCGGCCCGTAAAATCCAACATTTATATTTCTAGCGTTATGAGCGAGCAAAGTTTCAAAAGCGTCAGTTTCAACCACTATATATATTTCGTGTGCAAGTGCTCTTATCCCACCCTGTTTCTGCTCAGTCACCTTTCACCTTACTGCGTCGTAGGAAGTTGTGGTTAGAAGGCTTCGGGACAGGGTGGCCCTTACACCGGCTGCGGCCTCAAAGTGGAAGTGGTCGTGATTACCAGTGGGTGCTACGTGCCCAGATTACTCAGTGCCAGTGATGAATAGGCAGATGTAGCGTACCACCTAATATGCACAAGTCCAATCTCACAATTGGAACTCTCGAGTCTCCTACTGCAACCTTGCCTCCGCTACAGTGTCGAATCCAGCTATGACCGCTGGGTACATGACAACAGATTCCACAAAACACTGCTTTAATTAGTGCATTACACAGGCCTCACAGCACACATATAATAGAGATATACATATTGCGAGACAGCTGTTCAGCCTCAACGGTTTATTGCGCAGGTCGCGCGCTGAGGAAGATGACGCTGGCCATGATGATGAATATATACAGATGAAGAAGATGAAGGGGTAATACAATGCTCACACAATTTCCCCCGCCCGTGGAAGCGGCCAACCTGGCCGCTGGTTATGGCGGGAAACGCCGCGTGAAAGTCTTTAAATGCGAAACATGCACAATGTCCGTGGCACGGCGGCGGCCGTCCAAAGGTGGAACAACTGGAGTGACATGATAGTTAACAGGCGAAGTCTGTTCCCGAACAATGTAGGGCCCGATAAAACGGGATGGAAATTTCTCGCAAAATCCAGGAGCGCGAACTGGGGTCCACAGTAACACTTCATCTCCAGGGTGGAAGGAAAAGACACGGAGAGATGCATCATAGCGAATTTTGCGGCATTATTGACTGGCGTTGGTGTTGAGGCGGCCACGTTGGCGACACCGGGCAATGCGCGGAACGAACTGCTCACACACTGATGTGGACGAAGGCACGGGCACACCGAAGAAAGAAGCGTCGAGGATAGTGAGCGGTTGGTGACCATACACGAGGAAAAGGGCGAGTATACCGTAGTGCGTTGGACGGCCATGTTGTATGCGAAAGTGACGAATGATAGAATGGCAACCCAATTGGTGTGGTCAGGGTTGATGTACATAGATATCATGTCGGACAGCGTGCGATGAAAGCGCTCTGTGAGACCATTAGTTTCACGGTGGTAGCTGGAAGTCGTTTTATGGATGGTATTGCACGCACGGAGAACATCGTCGAGAAGTTTAGAGAGAAAGGTCCTGCCGCGGTCACTAAAAAGGACACGTCGGGCTCCGTGCCGTAAAAAGATGGCTTCGAAGAAAAAGGCTGCAACCTCCCCTGCGGATCCCGAAGATAGTGCGGCTGTTTCAGCGTACCGTGTCAAGTGGTCTACAGCTGTGGCGATCCATTGTTTACCGCCAGTGGTTAAAGGTAGCAGTCCATAGAGGTCGATACCAACGACTGCGAAAGGAGCTTCAGGACACGGGACAGGTTGGAGCAGTCCAGCCGGAGGTCAGGTAAGTTGTTTGCGGTGTTGGCAGAGCGAACAGGAAGCCACGTATTTCGCTACGCTGGTTGCAAGTCCAGGCCAAGAGAAGCGGCTGCGAATTCGCTCGTAGGTTTTATGGAAACCAAAGTGACCGGCTGTGGGATCGTCGTGAAAGGTCTCCAATATCTGGGCCCGAAGTGATTGGGGAACGACAGGAACCCAACGGTGTCCTTCGGGATGAAACACGTACCGGTATAATATCGAATTTTCGATCTTGAAGTTCTTCAAATGCCGATGGAGCCGAGCGTTGGGTGTGCGAGATGATCCGCGAATACGTTCCATAAAGGAGTGGCAGTGGGAGTCATTACGTTGGCGAGAGGCAAACGCATGAGAATGGTTGGATGGGAGCTGGTCGAGAGCTGCGAGCGAAAGGAATGCAGGTGAAGCGCCCTGCGGTTTCCTCACGGAAGGTGGTAAGCAAGCACCGTTTGAAGATGGTGGTAGGGGACAATGAGAGAGAGCATCGACATCCTGGTGTTTCTTTCCAGACTTGTAGGGGACGTCGAAGTCGTATTCTAGTAAACGGAGTATCGAACGGCCGAGACGTCCCGCTAAATTCTTTAGCGTCGCCAACCAGCACAAGGCGTGGTGATCAGTAACAACCGCAAAGTGGCGGCCGTGCAGATAAGGCCGAAATATTTGGACGGGCCAAACAACGGCGAGACACTCTTGCTCAGTAATCGTATAATTTTTCTCCTCAGCTGTTAGCGTGCGACTTGCGCATGCAACCACACGTTCTTCAGAATTTTGCTGACGTTGCAGAAGAACAGCGCCGATACCATGTCCGCTGGCGTCAGTATGTAGAAGAGTGGGTGTGGTGTTGTCGAAATGACAAAACACAGGTTCGGACGTAAAGGCATGCTTGAGGACGTCAAAAGCAGTTTGGCATTCGTCCGATCATACGTAGGGAGCTCCAGAAGGAAGAAGCTGATGGAGCGGCGCCGCAATGGTGGCAAAGTTACGTATGAAGCGCCGGAAATACGAAGCTAGGCCAAGGAAGCTACGCAAGTCTTTGGCGCGTTGAGGCCTGGGAAAGCGGAGGACAGCGATAATCTTGTTGGGGTCGGGTCGAAGGCCCTCCTTGCTGACAAGGTGTCCTAGTACTTTAATGGCTTTGCTGCCAAACTGGCACTTTTCTGTATTCAGCTGAAGGCCAGCAGCTGACAGGCATGTCACGACTTCGTCGAAGCGCTGCAAGTGCTGATTGAAGGTCGACGAAAATATGATGATGTCGTCAAGGTAGCATAAGCAATTCTTCCACTTTAGGCCGCCTAGTACAGTGTCAATCATCCGCTCAAATGTGGCGGGAGCATTACAGAGGCCGAAAGGCATTACGTTAAATTCGTAAAGTCCATCGGGTGTGGCAAAGGCGGTTTTCTGCTTGTCTGCTTCGTGCATGGGTATCTACCAGTACATCCGGAGCGTAGATCAAGGCTGCAGAAATACTCCGCGCCTTGTAATGAATCTAACGCATCATCGATTCGGGGCAATGGATATACATCTTTGTGGGTTATTTTGTTCAAGGCATGGTAGTCTACGCAAAATCGCACTGAGCCGTCTTTCTTACGCACCAAAACGACAGGTGACGGCCAAGGGTTTGAAGATGGGCGGATTATGCTACGTTTCAGCATGTCGGCAACGTGGGTATCGATGATCTGTCGTTCAGCGGAAGAAACGCGATATGGCCGCCGGCGCACGATGGTAGTTCCATCTGTGTGTATGCGATGAGCCGTCGCAGAAGTCTGTCCCAGAAGAGGAGAGTGGACGTCGAAGGAGTCTTTATGCTTGGATAACAACGCCAGCAACTCCGCCGTCTGCTGTGGCGTTAGATCGGAATTGATGGTACTAGCGAGGTCAGAAACAGGGACCGGATCCATAGCTGTCGGTGGTTGTGAAACAGCAGTTGTCGAGGTAAGCACAGAGACAGGCTGAGTGTCGAAGATGCACATGAGAACGGCGCCTTTAGAAAGCACGACTGGCTCATTGGTTGTGTTGAGTACAGCCAAAGTGGCCATGCCACTGGTGAAGCGAACAAGGCTGGGTGCCAGAGCAATCCCTTTGGATAAGCAACTGGCTGACGGTACAACTAAAACGTCACCATCGGTGATGTTAGAGCTAACTGCAAGGAGTTGTTCGCGACCAGGGGGCACCATACAATCGTCAGCAGTTCGTAAGCGAAGGCGCGATTCGTGCACGTCGTCGGAATTGTCGGTCTCTGTCAAGTTGACGAGGCATTCACGGCACGAGATGAAAGCCGACGCAGAAGAGAGAAAGTCCCATCCTAGTATAAGCATGTGAGCACAGGAAGTCAACACTGCGATGTGGATATGGTGGCGTATCCCGTCGATCGAAACTCTTACGGTGCATTGCGCCGATGGCCGAATCACAACATTATTTGCACCACGAAGAAGAGCTCCGCTGTAAGTTGTAACTTTGCGTGGACAAGCGCACAAGCCAGCGTGACTAATAGAAATAGCTGCTCCCGTATCAAGCAATGCTAGGACTGGCACACCTTCTACGCACACAAATAAAATATTGGCTGGGCACGCTGGAGGAATTGTAGTCTGTGCGAGCCATGCAGCTTTCCCCCAAAAAACTGCACCATCTAGTTTTCGGATCGGTAGTCAGGAGTGCGGGTGGCCGGTTGCAGGGGTGATGCCGAGCGTCGGAGAGGGGAGGGCGAGCAGCGATGACCTGGACGGTAGTTGCGACGCACTTCGGGAGGTGGAAAAAGTGAGCGTGGGGAGAGCAGGCGCTGGTAAGGACTCGGAGGAAGCAACGGGTCTCTCGCATAAATACCGTAGCCACAGCGTTTCTCCTGTTGTCGTCTTCGGCAAAAACGCGATATGTGACCGCGAATACCACAATAATAACAAATGGGGCGGGGCGTAGCCCGGGTAGTGTAAAATCATGTGGCAGGCGGACGGGTTGGTAGAGTCGCCAGATGATTGGGGGCGGTAGCAGGAGCAGGATGCGCTGTCCGAACGAACGCTGGTTGCATAGCCGCATCCTCAGCATACGATGTGGATGTCGAAGGATGGCCACAGCTCGCAGGGCAGGTCATGGAGGATAGCTCCTCTTTGATGATGTCGCGAAGGCCACGAAACGAAGGCTGAGGCTGGAGAACGGGAGGACTGAGCAGGGCACACGCTTGGAGCTCTTCGCGTATGAGAGTCCGAATCAGCATACGCCAGTCGGTATCCGACGAAGGAGGCGCGTCACCGGCGACAGGTTGTAAACGGATGGCCTGCAGTGCGTCCAGGTGTTGGAAAGTCGCGATCACATCGTTCACGGTATTTCATCGCCAGTGCGTTGAACGCGACGTGAGCAATGCCCTTTAGGATGTGACGAACACGATCAGATTCCGTCATGGTCGCGTCAACTCGGCGACAAAGGGCGAGGACGTCCTCGATATAACATGTGTATGTTTCCCCGGGAAGTTGCGTGCGTCCATCAAGCTTTTTCTTGGCGACCTCAGAGCGGACGTTGGGAGCGCCAAAAATCTGCCGAAGCTGGTGTTTGAATGCCGCCCTGTCAGGCAAGGTGCTCTCGTGGTTGAGGAACCAAGTCCTGGCAACATCAGTGAGGCAGAATGCGACGTTGCGAAGCTTGCACATGTCATTCCGCCGGTTAGCCTCACTCACGCGGTCATAATTGTCCAGCCAGTCATCAACGTCGTCACTACGAGCGCCAGCGAACATGGTGGGATCGCGCTGCCGCGTGCTGACGGTCCATGAAGGAAAGGCCGGTGGGTCAGAGACGGTGACGCCGGAGGCTCCTGGAGGATCTTGTTGGAGTATCCTGGCGGAAAGGTGGAGCAAGTGGCGGCCCGAACGATGCTCCAGGGGAACTAGAAGGCGTAGAGGACCAAGGGATCGAAAGCAGCCTCCACCACTTGCGAGACAGCTGTTCAGCCCCAACGGTTTACTGCGCAGGTCACGCGCTGAAGAAGATGACGCTTGCCATGATGATGAATATATACAGATGAAGAAGATGAAGGGGTACGACAATGCTCACAATATCAAGAATTAAGGTTTCAGGGCAAGTCGTTATCGCACTAAAAATACATCAAAAAGAAGTGATCGAACACGTCATACGGTGTTTATCAGCCATGTTTCCGAGTACCTTCGGAAATTTTAATGTCATGCCGAGTTTGCATGTTGCAGAAATGGTGTTCATCAGATGTTTAATGCATGGGGAAAATTTTAAGTTTGCAGCTGTGAATACATTCGTAAAGAAAACTGGTGCCACACCTTGTCCCTCTTTTTCATCTTTACGCAGAGTTTGTACCATTACCAAAATTCGTTGTTTAACTAAACAAGACACTTGCTCATATTGCTTGAAAAGAAGAGGCATGTCGTGGGTAATGCGTAGATGAAATCAAAAGCGTCAGATTCAACCACAGCTTCTGCAGTAAATTACGTATTCAAGCAGCGTGGAAGCGTTCAAAATGTATTTCACGAAAGGGGGGGGGGGGGCTGCAGAATTTAGTACGCTTTCCAGGGACACCTATTATTGCCGCCAACAATATATAGCCTTCAAGTCAGGGCCCCTCAATCGGTCTGCCCATTTTGAGCTGTCAAGCCCTGTGCAAATATTATGCGTACGAACGATCGGGTCTGCTGAATACTGCATCCCTACGCGTCGCGCAAAGAGCTTAAATTTCAAACCAAACGCAGTTTTCCGTTCTCCTGGCGGGCGCCTCCTTCCCAGCGGGAGAGTCGGCGTATATATCGCGCAAGTGCGCCTACGTACATGGCAGCCCTGTGACGTCGCTCATAGTGACATGTGACTACAAAAATTATTCAAGCCGACATCATTTATTCGTTTACTATGTTGTTTCAATGGATGACTTAGAGTGAAGAGAAATAATGAAACACGCAAGCCGAATGTCCTCGTGTTTTTCTTTTACTTCGTGCCGTATGATAAGAGAGATGTACTTCCATTTCGTCTCCTTGTTCTGACGTCACGCATGTGCGCGCGCAGAGAACAAAGTATGTCGTTTCCTCTTGGGTATTCCAGCGCCACGGTCATGCTCTTTCATCCTCTCACGCCGGCCTCATTGCTCGCGATTCCGGCACTGATCAGGTGTTCTCGTGCCGAGCGCGAAAAATCGCTTACTGCACGAAACGAGACAAACAAAAGAGCTCCGGGCGTGGCATGGGAGAGCGAAGGGACGGTATTTCGCTTGCTGAGCCTAGAGAGGAAAAATGGAGAGGGCGTGTATTTCGGTGGTTACGCTCGTCTGCTGCAACCACGGGTTAGTGCCATTGCAAATATTTCAATCTCTGCTAATAATGATTGAACTTAAAGTGTTGCCGCAGAACGCTCCTTAGAGGGCACGTAACCACTTCGAAAGGATAACCAAAGTATCATTGTAGCTCTGTGAGGGTTCTCTTAAAAGGGCGCTTACCATAGCACTTGTGCAATCGAATTTATGTGCGCGTGCTTGTATACCGGTTTTTGTATTAAAGAAGGCAACAGTTTCGTCCAAATGGCGAAGCTCTTCATTGTAATAGTGAAGTGCTAGACAACTAGATATCGTGAGGTTGATAGTTTTATGGGCTACACAGCTCACAGTAAACATCTTCTTGCTAAAAAAATAGCAAGCACGATGTCAGGTTCACCTAGTCAAACATGAGCAACGCTGTCATTAGGAAGTACTGTCGGCATCAGGAATGGAACCCTTGGAGCAGCCTCTTAGTTCAATGCCTGTCCGACAAGTGAGTTTACGTGATCTCTAACACTAGGCACGCTGGAAGACAACGCACGTGAAGCGACACGCCATCTCGGCTCCCCCGACTATGCACCCGCCGCATATTACCTCCAAGGTACCGCACGCCGCCAGAGAATGTGCTCAATCACACGAATAACCATGCGCAGCCAGGGGCGGCCACCTTCCCACTCCGTCCCATGTGCGCTATACCATGGCCACCATGCATGCATGCATGCATACATGCATACATACATACATACATACATACATACATACATACATACATACATACATACATACATACATACATACATACATACATACATACATACATACATACATACATACATACATACATACATACATACATTAATGTACGTGTATATAAGCAGTGCACAAGTATCCGGAAGAATTGATCTTTGTTGTCCTTTTGTTGAGCAATGTCCATAACTTGTACAATCTCGAGGGCCGAAATAGAAAGGCAACTTCTTGAAATGCATGAAAGGATTTCAATGTGGGCTTAGAATCGATAAGCCCTACTCCTAGCTAAACTCAAGGACAGACTTTATTTATTTATTTATTTATTTATTTATTTATTTATTTATTTTTTAATACATACTGCACCCTCAATGAGGCTATTCCAAGTGTGGGATGAACAACGAACATACGAACATTTGTGAAAAAGCTTACGTGAATTGTTTCAGTGGTAGTGAACGGATGTTGCCCGGTAATGAATTTCAGGCTTCAATTATTGAAGGAAAAATACTGTTTTTAGAGGCATCAGTGCGGGCAAAAGAGGTTGAGATATTTAGCGCATGATGAATCCTCGTACATGAGGGTTTGGAAAAAGTGAAATAGTTATCTAGGTAGGAGAGGCCAGGAGAATTGATTGAGGTGTGAAAGAATTTTAGGCATTGAAGTTTGCGACGCTCTGCAAGACGAATAAGACGAAGACGGGGAAGAGAGTTAGGCGGTGAAAATTCCTTCTCATATCTCCTACAATCGAAACGCAGAGTCTTTTTTGGACTGATTCTAGTTTTTTGACGTCACAGTGTTCTTTTTTTTGGATTCCATACATTCCATACAAAGCAGCCATATACGAGGATGGGGCGAATGAGTGTTTTGTATTGTAAGAAGTTTAGTTTCTATGAGGAGCAAGACGCGGCGTTTGATGCGAGTAACCAAGTTTTTTAAGGGCCTTGTTACAGGGCACATCACTGTGTTTCGACCATGACAAATGGTGTGTTAGCAGGATAACAAAATATTTGAATTCGAAGACTCTATTTGAGGTAATATAATTAAAGGTATAGGCAAAGAAGGAAGGGCATGAGTATCGTGTAAAAGGCGTGGAGACAGTTATGGAAAAGTTGATATTTATTTGCCATGCTTTGGACCAGTTACAGGAATCATCAAAATAATTGTTAAGGCCAATATAATCCGTAGCAGATTTATTGTTATGATATAAAACACAATCATGTGCCAAAAAGCCTATTTTAACAAACGTGTGTAGGGGTAGATCGCTATTATAACGCAGGAATAAAAGAGCGCCCAGTACTGAGCATTGGGGAACCCTTGCTGAAACAAGCATCAAGGGTGAGTCAGTAGCGTTGAAACATAGATATTGCGAACGTTGGGAAAGAAACTCCGATATCCAGCGAACCAAAGGTGCATTTTAATGCAGTGAGGAGTTTGTACAGAAGTTATGGGTTTGAGACAGTGTCCAAGGCCTTTGTAAAGTCTGTAAAAATAGGATCGATCTGGTCAATGGGCTTTTCGATAAAAACCCTACGCCCCATGCCTTCACGCAACAAGCGCTTAACTTGGTTAGATCCCAGTTAGGTTTTCTTTAAACCATACCGGTGCAATATAAAAAATGTGTGTGTAGAGAGGAAATAGTCAACTCGGGCTCGCTGAAACAGTAATGTAGGCTGATGAGGCACCATGTAAATTCTGTAAGCACGAACGCTGATTTTAAGTTGTGCTGAATATAACCGCCTGGTAGTCCTTAATAACATGAGAATCCGTTCAATGATTGCATGAAGTCAGCAATTTTCAGAAGATGTGATTCTTACCATACGAGTAATAAATCTTCAGAGTTTTACATCTGCACATCGTACGTCAACAAAGGGCCGTTTCAATTTTCATTTAAAAAAGTTATGAAATTTGTCCGCAGTATTTTTCTCGCAACTACACACTCTGATAGTCGATACTTTGCATAGTTAACAATGCTAGTTAAAAGGCTCCAGACCCTTTGGCAACTTTTCTCTGTAGATCTGCAGCTGTGTAGAGCCACCATTTACAGTTTTACTGTAAGTAAATTTCGAAGTGGTTCATTACAAGAAGTTAGAAAAATTTAAATGTGACGTTGCCCTGCTGTGAGAAGGCTAGCTCATCGCAGAAGTTGACACTGTCTCCCGTGGAGTAAACTAGTGTCCGCAAATGTCACAGCAAACCCCCGTGGCATCTTTCACATCCTCTAACACAACCATGTCCATTGTGTGCCTCATTCCTATGCGCACTCTTTTTTGCTTGATCCACCTGAATCCCGCTTTGCCTGCTCACATATGCTGTAGCTACAGACCCCGTCATTTTCACATCCTTACCCTCCGCTTCCTTCTTTTACCTCTTCTATTCACGACTCACGTAAAGTTAAGGTACTTCTCGTTCTGGATCGGTTTAATTCCAGAAGTCACGTGCCAATATCATTGACGCTGCAGAGGGTGCGTCTTACGCACCAGCATTTTTGCTGGTGAGCTTGAACATCTGGCAGCGAGCGGGGTTCCTCGAGAAGAACGACGCATTGGCTCTGTTTAAAATTCAGGCCGTTGTCGCTCCGTGCTGCCGCTTCATATCTTGCGCACAGAATAAGCGATTCTCGATCTAGGCGTCTCGCTTGTCTGTTAGCTATGCCCCAGCCTGGTGAGGGGCCCTTTAAGACAATGAATGCTCCATACGTTTAGGAATACTGACCCTCGGCGAAATTGCCATAAGTGTCACAAAAGTGCTTCATAAAACTCTTGCGTTTTGCTCAGCCGCGGATAATTGGATCTTCCCAGTTCACAGAATAAGTTTAGACTTTCGTGGAACGTTCTTCAAGCGTTGAACTTCTGGATTTGCATATATTCTTCAGTAATGCAATTCTTAAGAGAAAGTCCATCGATAATAGTCGGTTCCGTATTTGAAACTCGAAAAGTATGTACGACCAGTTGTTTTTATTTCCCCAACACTTGTATGTTAATTGTTCTGCCCCTATACTGCATGACATGGGGATTTACTTTCAATTAGTTATAAGAGCCTTATCAGGAGGCGAATTATTTATGACATATAACCAGTGGTGGGAACCTTCTGGTCACGTTGCTAAACCTAAGCTTTCAAAACATTTGACTCCCTTCGGTTATCCAGCTACTTTTGCAATCGGCATCAAACTTCTCAACCTTTTCGCGTTACTCGAAATGTCGCCGACAAACTATATACCCGAACTGTTACGATGTTGTCCGTGTTCGCTGGCGGGCACGTTTGAGTACCCATATATACGTCACTTCCGGTTTTTCACTGAAAAGTGACACATCGCTCAGTGGGCACTTTTATTTGTCAAAGCACAGTATGCTCCCTAAACGAGAGGCACGAAACCTTCTATTTCAAACGCGCATGCGTATTTATACAGCGCAATATACCTTCGTGTGCCTTTACTCGACAAGCAATAATTTGAGCGGCAGTGCATATGGATAGTGATTAGAGAACAACTGTTTTCCTGAAGGGAAAATGCCGAACACCGCTTACAGTTGTGCGGAGATGAGGAGCATGTCAAATAACGAGAATTATTGTCGGCTAGCGCTGGACGTGTTTGTCAAAAGTAATGTTCACTGAATGGACTGGGCCACCGTCGAGAAAATAGATGAGCAACGACTGAATTAGGCAACAGGGTAGTTATACCGACTTAGCAGAAATTTATGGCTGGCAATGACAGCTATGTACTTTCCCATATGAGCTAAGGTGTAAAGAAACCCAAAAAATAGTGGCAGTTTCTCCCCAAAGGCGAATCGTCGATTGCGATAGAAAATTAGTGGACAGCTATACTAAGTAAGGAAAGTAGTTTTGTCGGCCGTATTACCTTTGAACTCAATCGCTTACTAACATAATTAACAAACATGGTGTCAGCGCGGACGAGCAAAGCAAACACGAACGCATCAGACTGAATAAGGGCGGACGCGCTGTCTAAACGCTGATGTAAGTAAGCAGCAGTAGCAGCGAGCCAAGTGACCTTTGTGCGGTCTGTTCATTTAACGCAAGAGCGGCGAGAACATAGCGCGCACATAGGTATGAGCCTTCTGCAGGTTCCTAACAAGATACCGTGCGCGCGAAAGGGCGCGGCCGCGCAGTGTACGCACTTGTTGGCGCAGTCGAAGCTGCTCCCGCGTCCCTAGTGCGCTGCCTCCCCGCTTTCCTCCATACATGGCGCGCGCGAGATTTAGCCGTGATGGCCAGTTCCCTTGCGCCCAGTCGCGAAATACGCATTGGCCGCCGGAGCACAACGCCGCCCCCTCTCTCCCTCTCTCTCTCTCTCTCTCTCTTTCGCCTTATACCATCGCGGTCGCAGGATTGAGCTGTGATCGCTGACTTCCTTCGCGTGCTTTCCCTCGCACATACTGCATACGACGCGCCGCGAGGGTGTTATCGTCTTTGTACGTTACAGGGAACAACACGCCACCGGCCACAGAAAAACTGAGCCTAGAGTGTGCATATAATCTTTATCGCAATAGAATGTGTCTCAATGATAAATGCCTCCATTTAGAGTTGGCATACTTAGCATATAATAGGGCTCAGTGAAGTTAGGAGGCCAAAAGAAGCATATACAGTGCTAAAAAGCGGGCACGTCCTGTGCTACCGGGGCTTAGCGGAGAGAAGAAAACTAGGAGTCGGATTCCTGATTAATAAGAATATAGCTCGTAACATACAGCAATTCTATAGCATTATTGAGAGGGTGGCAGGTCTTGTTGTGAAACTTAATAAGAAGAACAAGATGAAGATTGTGCAGGTCTACGCCCCTACATCCAGTCATAATGACCAGGAAGTCGAAAGCTTCTATGAAAACGTGGAATCAGCGATGGCTAGAGTGAAAACTAAATACACTATACTAATGGGCTTTAACGCCAAGGTAGGCAAGAAGCAGGCTGGAGACAAGGCAGTGGGGGAATATGGCATAGGCACTAGGAATAGCAGGGGAGAGTTATTAGTAGAGTTTGTGGAACAGAATAATATGAGGTTAATGATTACCTTCTTCCGCAAGCGGGATAGCCGAAAGTGGACGTGGAGGAGCCCGAACGGCGAGACTAGAAATGAAATAGACTTCATACTCTGCGCTAACCCTGGCATCATGCAAGATGTGGACGTGCTCGGCAAGGTGCGCTGCAGTGACCACAGGATGGTAAGAACTCGAATTAGCCTAAACCTGAGGAGGGAACGGAAGAAACTGGTACATAAAAAGCCGATTAAGGAGTTAGCGGTAAGAGGGAAAATAGAGGAATTCCAGATCAAGCTACAGAACAGGTATTCGGCTTTAACTCAGGAAGAGGACCTTAGTGTTGAAGATATGAACGACAATCTTATGGGCATCATTAAGGAGTGCGCAATAGAAGTCGGCGGTAAATCCATTAGACAGGATGCCAGTAAGCTATCGCAGGAGACGAAAGACCTGATCAAGAAACGCCAATGTATGAAAGCCTCTAACCCTACAGCTAGAATAGAACTGGCAGAACTTTCGAAGTTAATCAACAAGCGTAAGACAGCTGACATAAGGAAGTATAATATCGATAGAATTGAACATGCTCTCAGGAACGGAGGAAGCCTAAAAGCAGTGAAGAGGAAACTAGGAATTGGCAAGAATCAGATGTATGCGTTACGAGACAAAGCCGGCAATATCATTACTAATATGGATGAGATAGTTCAAGTGGCTGAGGTGTTTTGTAGAGATTTATACAGTACCAGTGGCACCCACGACGATAATAGAAGAGAAAATAGTCTAGAGGAATTCGAAATCCGAAGGGTAACGCCGGAAGAAGTAAAGAAAGCCTTGGGAGATATGCAAAGAGGGAAGGCAGCTGGGGAGGATCAGGTAACAGCAGATTTGTTGAAGGATGGTGGACAGATTGTTCTAGAGAAACTGGCCACCCTGTATACGCAATGCCTCATGTCCTCAAGCGTACCGGAATCTTGGAAGAACGCTAACATAATCCTAATCCATAAGAAAGGGGACTCCAAAGATTTGAAAAATTATAGACCGATCAGCTTACTGTCCGTTGCCTACAAACTATTTACTAAGGTGATCGCAAATATAATCAGGAACACCTTAGACTTCTGTCAAGCAAAGGACCAGGCAGGATTCCGTAAAGGCTACTCAACAATAGACCATATTCACACTATCAATCAGGTGATAGAGAAATGTGCGGAATATAACCAACCCTTATATATAGCTTTCATTGATTACGAGAAAGCGTTTGATTCTGTCGAAACGTCAGCAGTCATGGAGGCATTGCGGAATCAGGGTGTAGACGAGCCGTACGTAAAAATACTGGAAGATATCTATAGCGGCTCCACAGCCACCGTTGTCCTCCATAAAGCAAGCAACAAAATCTCAATAAAGAAAGGCGTCAGGCAGGGAGATGCGATATCTCCAATGCTATTCACAGCGTGTTTACAGGAGGTATTCAGAGACCTGGATTGGGAAGAATTGGGGATAAAAGTTAATGGTGAATACCTTAGTAACTTGCGATTCGCTGATGATATTGCCTTGCTTAGTAACTCAGGAGACCAAAGGCAATGCAAGCTCACTGACCTGGAGAGGCAAACCAGAAGAGTGGGTCTAAAAATTAACCTGCAGGAAACTAAAGTAATGTTTAACAGTCTCGGAAGAGAACAGCAATTTACAATAGGTAGCGAGGCACTGGAAGTGGTAAGGAAATACATCTACTTAGGGCAGGTAGTGACGGCGGATCCGGATCATGAGACGGAAATAATCAGAAGGATAAGAATGGGCTGGGGTGCGTTTGGCAGGCATTCTC
Source organism: Dermacentor andersoni (assembly GCF_023375885.2). Classification (NCBI taxonomy): domain Eukaryota; kingdom Metazoa; phylum Arthropoda; class Arachnida; order Ixodida; family Ixodidae; genus Dermacentor; species Dermacentor andersoni. The sequence continues at coordinate 59,978,229 of NC_092824.1, forward strand.
AGATCATGAACAGCAGGTTGCCATTCTCCCTCAAGAGAAAAATGTATAATAGCTGTGTCTTACCAGTACTCACCTACGGGGCAGGAACCTGGAGGCTTACGAAAAGGGTTCTACTCAAATTGAGGACGACGCAACGAGCTATGGAAAGAAGAATGATAGGTGTAACGTTAAGGGATAAGAAAAGAGCAGATTGGGTGAGGGAACAAACGCGAGTTAATGACATCTTAGTTGAAATCAAGAAAAAGAAATGGGCATGGGCAGGACATCTAATGAGGAGGAAAGATAACCGATGGTCATTAAGGGTTACGGACTGGATCCCAAGGGAAGGGAAGCGTAGCAGGGGGCGGCAGAAAGTTAGGTGGGCGGATGAGATTAAGAAGTTTGCAGGGACGGCGTGGCCACAATTAGTACATGACCGAGGTTGTTGGAGGAGTATGGAAGAGGCCTTTGCCCTGCAGGGGGCGCAACCAGGCTGATGATGCTGATGATGATGCTGATGATGATGATGATACTTTCCAGCTGTAAGCCCGCCAGGTCCGATTGGAGGCCTTCTGTAGAAATGTGACACGCACTCTAGTGCTAACATTCGCACCTCAATGAACACCAGCCTGTCGGGACGTACCATCGGCATCGAAATAGCCAAACGAATCCAATTAAAACCAGGTCGGACGCACCTAACTGCTTCCCCTACAACATCTCTGGCCTGATTTCAGAACGCGCGCACATTACGGCATCCGGGATTTTTGTTCTCTAGGATTCTGTGAGTTTGGCCCACTCCTACGCTTCTGCAGCACCTCGCGCGGGACTTGTCAGAAGCGCAATTATCTAAATTTCGTTAATTTTTTTCGCATAGATGCTGCCTAATCTTGTGCAACTACCACTTTTCCCGCACTTGTCACAGTTGCCTTGGTCACTATAGAATTTATTATTTCTTTATTGTACCCGAAGGGCATACAATACACTATAGAGGGGAGGGGCTATCATTATAAATATATGGGAATAATGAAAATGCAAAATAAAGGACGAGAACATTACGAGCAAGGAAACAATGCTGTCACAAAAGAAAATCTACGCGGTAGGTAAATGGTGTCTTTAGACGTACGAAGGCAGAAAAAGAACAGAAGGATGCGTAAACTAAGCACATATTGGCACATGAAAGAGGGTATTCAGAATATGCTGGCGAGTGACCTGCGGAAATGAACAGTGTTTCTAATGATGCGTGACGATGCAAGAAGGTGGTTCCAGTCGTGGCCTGCTTTAGGAACGAAGGACCGGGAAAAAGTCACGCTCGATGCTTTTTCTCTTTCTTTCTTTCTTTATTAGATTACAAATCATACAGTCAAATATTTTGTCAGCCCGCCAAAGCAATTACACTTTTGAGCGGGACTGGGCAGTGCTCTGGCCCAAATGGCACAGTCTTGTGCTCATTCTTCTGGGCTTAACTGTTTCGCTGTAATAGGGGGCGCCTTTCGTTTCAGCGTGCGCGTTTTGAACGCTAGCTAGCTTCCCTTGCGCCGGCAACGCAAATGAACCTGGTATTCTTTTTTTTTTTGCTTCTGCTTTTCAACCGCGCCGTTTTTTAGTACGGCATGGTTTGATTTAGTTGCTATGATTGCGAACGATCTTTACATGCGTCCATCGAATCAGTGTCACGTGTCATTTCGTAAAGCAGACGCAAGACGCATTCTAAATCAGGAAATCTTTTTTTTTTTTGCTCTATATAAATGCTCGTTCCAGGGTTTTTCTCCACTCATCCAACGTGGTGGCACCAGGTAAGCAGCAATAGTTCTCGTACGAAGCTGCACTGAACGGCATCTGCTGAAAAAATTACAAGCATCTGTCGTTTTGGCCTGTAGACCTTTTAGGAATACTGCGCGTAGGGGCGAAGCGTCTGAAAGTCATGAATGGGCGGCATTACAAACCAAATAAATTCGCTTCTGCCTGCACATGGCGTACAGAATACTCAATTCATCCCAAACAATGCTATCAAATATGGAAACGTCTGGTTTGCAAACATTCCCCATTCCCGGACATAATTTCGTGCACTTTAAGAGCACAAATACACGTGCGAAGGCGCTTTTAGAAAACAGCTTAGCCTCAGCCGATGCGATGGTAGACAGAGGTGGCCACAACACAGGCTCTCAGGTAGACGACCGTGGTAGACGCTGGCAGCATTCCTTCTATTTGCACTCCAGACAAATGCGCGGGTGCAATGCCTGTTTTCAGTCTTTCAGAAGACGGAATTCTTAAGTTCTTAGCTTTTGAGCTCCTTGGCGTTATCTTTTCGGCGTTTTGCCGGCGCAAGCAACCTACTCCAGTGTTATCATTCCTGACAATTATTGGTCGCGTTTTCGCAAGCGTGAGTGCCTAATGAGGGTATATGTTGGGGCCACGGAAAGTGTCATAAGCTTGTCCCACTGAGATTGAGTAAGCGCCAAACTTACTTTCTCACCGCGATCGAGCCGCTTTTCGCTGACTGTGTCAGAACGACACGCGCGATGTGCGTGCCTCGAAAGTCTCTAAAAAAATAACGCCATTATTTACTATAATATTCGAGGTCAGTGAAAGTGCTAAAGCTTGTCCCGGTAAGACCCAGTGCATGCGAAACTTACGTCACTAATCCGGGCGCGGGGATCCTGCCCACAAACTACCGGAAAAAGTTAAAATAATGTTAAGGCTCATAGAAAGCGTCGCAACCATCTTTCAGTATTAGTCATTAACTCAAATTAACTACGCCAAGACAGCCGAGCTGTCTTTCGCTTACTGCGTAACAAGTCTCGGTTCCGTGTTATAAGAGCCTAAATTGGATGAAATGCGTCGTAGACGGTCAAACGAAATTCCTCACCTTCCTGCAGTTCAATAGTGCATTAGCGCCGTGTCGAAGTGCACAGCGAACGCAAGAATACCTCGGCAGCATATGAAATAGGCTACATCCAAAAGATGCGGGTCGCCGAAGAGGCGAACTTCACATATGCAGCCGCCTCACTCGCTTCGGCGGCGTGTCTGGCGCATAGCGCATGCATGTGACGCGTATGTCGTGCCGCTAACTTGTTGCCAGGTAACGCAATAAAAATAAATCGCAGAGTAGAAGTTCATTTTTAGGGAAAAGGTTTTAGTTTTAGCGGGAAGGAATAAAGAACTAAAACGCTGTCCAAATTATATTTCACATTGTTTTTTCTTTCTGGTGCTCGCGTCAGCGAACGGATAGGATTAACACTGGGCGCCACGTGTTTCCGGTTGCCAGTAAGTTCACTTATAGGCAAGCCTTCTTGGTTTTAGCGAGTTGGAATAAATTAAAAATTTAGGAATATAAATTGAAATAAAATAAGGACTTCGTAGGTTTAGCGAGAAAGAATAAAATCCGAATTGATTTCACATTCTTTTTGTTTTTTCGCTGCTCACGTCAGCTAACTTGTGGGATGAACACTAGGCGTGACCTGTTTCCTGTTGCCAATTTTTGTGGAGTGTCCCCTTTTGTTTAATTTCTTTCCCTATGGTTAAACCAGTAAGCCGACGAGTGAATTAATTTTATATTGAATCAAGCGGAGACAAAGATGGAACTGTGAATGGAGCCAATGGGTAAAGAAAAGCGCACTCTTCGTACGTAACACAAAATTCCTTTCAGAAGCTTTTTTTTTCGGCGCATGCGTGAGCTAACGCATAGGTTTTCGACTAGCGATTCGGGTTTTGTCTTGCCAGTTCTTGTTGAATTTCATTTTCTATGATTTGCACAAAATTCCTTTCAGATGCTTTTTTTTCGGTGCTTGCGTGAGCTAACGCACAGGATTACGACTAGCGATTGCGGGTTTTGTCTTGCCAGTTCTTGCTGAATTTCTTTCTCTATGATTTACACAAAATTCCTTTCAGATGCTTTTTTTTTTCGGTGCTTGCGTGAGCTAACGCATAGGATTACGACAACCGATTACGTGTTTCGTCTTGCCAGTTCTTCTTGATTTTCTTTCTCTATGATTTACACAAAATTCCTTTCAGATGCTTTTTTTTCCGGTGCTTGCGTGAGTTAACGCATAGGTTTACGACCAGCGATTACCGGTTTCGTCTTGCCAGTTCTTAATGAATTTTTTTCTCTATGATTTACACAAAATTCCTTTCAGCTGCTTTCTTTCCGGTGCTTGCGTGAGCTAGCGCATTGGTTTACGATTAGCGATTACGGGATTTGTCTTGCCAGTTCTTGTTGAATTGTTTTCTCTATGATTTACACAAAATTCCCTTCAGATGCTCTTATTTCCGGTGCATGCGTGAGCTAACGCATAAGCTTACGACTAGGGATTACGGGTTTCGTCTTGCGAGTTCTTGCTTAATTTCTTTCTCTGTGATTGACACAAAATTCCTTTCAGATGCTTTATTTGTCGGTGCTTCCGTGAGCTAACGCATATGTTTACGACTAGCGATTACGGGTTTTATCTTGCCAGTTCTTGTTGAATTTGTTTCTCTATGATTTACACGCGATTCCTTTCAGATGATTTTTTCCGGTGGTCGCGTGAGCTAATGCATACGCTTACGACTAGGGATTACGGGTTTCGTCTTGCGAGTTCTTGCTGAATTTCTTTCTCTATGATTTACACAAAATTCAGTGACAGTGACCACAGAAATAGTTCGTGTGTACGTGCGTGTGTGTGCTTAGGTTTTTTTTTTCGTTTGTTTTTTATCCTTCTTTCTTTCTCACCTATTGCATCCCCTTTCCCCTCCCCAGTACAGCGTAGCCAACCGGAGACAATCTCTGGTTAACCTCCCTGTCCTTCCTTTGCCTTTCTCTCTCTCTCTCTCTCTCTTTTAAATGCTTTCTTTTTCCGGTGCTTGCGTGAGCTAACGCATAGGTTTACAACTAGTGATTACGGGCTTCGTCTTGCCAGTTCTTGTTAAATTTCTTTCGCTATGGAAGCTTTCTTTCTCACGGAGGAAGCTTTTGTATGTAATGCCGACGCCCGCAAGCCCGCCGGTCGATGGTGCCAACTTCTAAACGAAAAGCGCACTCTAGGTACGTTAGAGAAACTCCATGGGGGCACTGGAATCTCTACACAAGTTTCTTCTTCACTTCCCGAAAAAAACTGGGCTTATGCGAACGATGATCAAAAAGCATTTACGTAAAACATCCACAGCCCGCGTCTTTATATTGAGACATCTTTTCTTTTGTTGAAAAATCCTAAACTTATCGTTTCGCATTACGGAGTATATTTGCCCGTCCACTAGCTTGATGACGCAATAAGGCATGACATCGTAATAATTTCACTGCTAGGCACATTAGAGTAAATCTGCGCGAAGTGGCAACCGGGAAAGTTGCCGCCTAGTTGCTACTTCCCATTTCTGTCAGGTTCATAATATTCAATACCACGATGCGAAAACTATCATTTACACGAGCACGTCCATACGGACAATGTGTAAAGCTCCTGCATATTGAGGAGAAATAGTGGATGACCATTTATGAATCACTTCGCTTGTTTTTATCGTGCCTTAAGTTTTGCGTTTGCAGGCCTCTGAGCTAGATAACGCCAATATAATGAAGAGGGGCTCAGTATCGCGTTGATTGCGCGTCTTGCCTGAATAGTATCTCGTCTTCGGCGCATGCGCGGCAGCGCAATGTAGCCGCATGGCGGCGTCCTTGCAGTTGTAGATTTGAATGCATGGGCAAGGTCGATCCAAATAGGTTGCGAAGCTTCGAGCGAAAGCAGTTCAGTAAAAACTGTCACCGACATCAGCAAGGGTGGTTATGGGAGCAGCGACTGAAGCGAGACTACGTTTGTAGAGAACAAGCATTGGAAAAGATAAAAGCGTTTTTCAATTCAAGCGAGACAAAGTTACATTCATTAACGAATAATAAAATTCTTGGTCAATTTTACACATGCGTCAGGAGTTAAGAAAATACAAGTTTATTTAGTTTTATTAGTACTAAAAAATACATTTCTTTTCAGCGCCCACCGTTACGGGGGCGTTGACGACGCAACAGCCTTAGTGGAATGTAACACTTGGAGCGTGCAGAAAGGCGCGCTCGTAAAGTTCGCCACTTGAAATACGCCCCCCTCACACGTTGTGCTTTCTTGCTTGTCGAAGTTTGTCTGAATTTGGTGAGGCGGGGTAACTTCATCACCTAAAGCACTCCACACAAGCACTCATGAGCACTCCAACCTAACGCTTTCGTCGGCCTCCAAAGAAATTATGTTATCTGGAGGGGTGCGATTTCGACAACCGTACGGTTGGCTTTGTCCTGCATCGCTTTCCGCGCTGAATGGTCGACACGCCCATCAAGTCGAATGGCGGAGCATTCGAATGTATAGCTGTAAAGGCGGGCGAACAAAACAAGTTTCGCGCCTTCCAAAACAAAATGGCTCACTTCTGTTTTTCACGGATATGACGTCACATTATTTATTCTTCTGCCGGAATTGTCCCCTTCAGATACAGATGGTGCGATCAACCGCCATGTTTTGAACGTATGGACTGCTAAGGAAGCTTCGCTACCAGGTATACTTAACTTGGCATGGGCGCAGGAGTTCTTTTTGTTAACCGGATAGGTGAGCGTTGGAGCCTGTTTTGTGTGTGATGCAAGCCGCAGTCGCTTAGTGCGTCAAGCTTTTCACTGCTCAGCTCAAGGTCGTACATTCAATAGCGGCCACGGCGATCGAATTTCGACGGGGACGAAATGGAAAAAGAAGACGAAAAAAGGAAAAGAAACAAAAAGACCAGCGTGTACCTGAACTTGGGTGCACCTTAAAGAACCCGAAATTGGTAAAGTCGCTCCGAGTCCCTCATTATGTCGTGCCTCATAATCAAAGCGGCCTTTCGGCGCGTAAAACCGAACAGTAGAATTTCTAGCGTTATGAGCGAGCAATGTTTCAAAAGCGTCAGTTCCAGCCACTATATATATTGCGTGGGCAAGTGCTCTTATCCCACACTCTGCTCATTATCGCACTTCCTGCTCCCTCCCCGTTCACCTTACTAGGACGGAGGCAGTTGTGGTTAAAAGGCTTCGGACCGGGGCGGCCCTTACGCCAGCCGTGGTCTCAAAGTGGAACTGGTTGCATTTACCATGGGGAGCTACATGGCCAGACTGCTCAGTCCCAGTGACGGATAGGCAGATGCGTGCCGCGTAATATGTAGAAGTCCTGGCTTACAATCGGAACGCTCGCCTATGCCACTGCAAGCTTGCCTCCGCTACAGTGACGCAACCAGCTATGACCACTGGGTGCGTGATAACACATTCCACAAAACGCACTGCTTCAATTAGTACACTGCACAGGCCTCACAACACACAAATATTACAGACATACACATAAAGAATTAAGGCTTCAGGGCAATTCCCCATAGAAATAAAGAAACATATAGAAACGAAGTGTTCGAACACGTTATACGGTGTTTATCAACCATGTCTGCGAATGCCTTGGGAAAGTTCGACGTCACGCCGAGTTTGCATGTGGCGAAAATGTGGCTCATTTGATGTTACCTGCATGGCGAAAATTTTCATTTTGTAGCTGTGGTTACATTTGTAAAGAAAACTGCTCGCGCAGACTGTCCCTCATTTCAAATTTTACGCATGGTTTGTACCATTACCGAAATTCATCGTTGACCTAAAGAAGGCACTTGATTATATTGCTTGAAAACAAGAGGCATGCCGTGGTAATGCGTAGACGAAATCACAAGCGTCAGATTTAACCGCAGCTTTTGTATTTTGTAACCGCAGCCTTTTAAATGTGTTTCATGAAGGGGGCTACAGAATTTAGCAGGCTTTCCGGGAACAACTATTACTACCCCCGATATTATATTGCCTTCAAGGACTGGCCCCTCACCAGGTCTCACCATTTTGAGCTAACAAACGCACTGCATACCAGGCGCGCTAACGTTCGTGTCTGCTAAGTATTACTTTCCTATGCGTTGTGCTAAGAGCTTCAATGTTAAACGAAACGCCGTTTGCCGTTCTCCTCGCGGACGCCGCCCTCCCAGCGAGAGACTCGACGTATATCGCGCAAGGGTTCCTACGTACATGGCAGCGCTGTGACGTCGCTCGTAGTGACACGTGACTTCAAAAATTATTCAAGTCGAAATCATTTATTTGTTTACCATGTTTCTTCAATAGATGACTTAGAGTTAAGAGAAATAATGAAGCATACAAGTCGAATGTCCGCAAGCTTTTTATATGACTTCGTGCCGTGTGGCAAGAGATGTGCTTCCGTTTCGTCTGCTTGTTCCAATGTAACGCCGTCGCGCGCGCAGACAACGCAATTGTGTCTTTTTCTAGCGTATTCCAGCGCCGCGATCGTGCTCCTTCGTCATCTCACGGCTGCTGTGAGATGTAATAAATCGCAATTGCTACGGATGCGTGGATGTCTGATTTTCCCTTTGTTAATTACTTCTCTCCACCTTGCGGGTTTCTGCAGAACTATTACGTCATGAAATAATTTCTAAAGATATCTGCGCTACTCTCAACCCTGCTCACAGCCGCTGCATTTCTTAGGAGTGAAATGCGAAAACACCCTTTGTACTTAGATTTAGGGGCATGTTAAAGAGCACCTGGTGGTCCACATTTCCGGTGTCCCCCAGTAGGGCGAGCCTCATAATCGGAAAATGCATTCGGAACTTAAAACACCATACTTATTTATCTCAACCCCACTGTTTCAAAGATTTGGCTGATGTGCATGTCGAAAGGAACGTCTCCAGCGAATTTCACAGACATCCACAGTACTCCAAATATCGCAGGAGTTAACCTCTATGCTCAATAAGGTAAGCACAGAAGTATCAATGACGTTCAGTATCGCCCGCCGTGGTTGCTATTGTGTTGGGTTGCTCAGCACGAGGTCGCGGGATCGAATACCGGCCATGGCGGCTGCATGTCGACGGGGGCGAAATGCGAAGAGACTCGTGTACATAGATTTAGGTAAAGGTTAAAGAACCCGAGGTGGTCCAAATTTCCGGAGTACCCTACTACAGCGTGCCTCATAATCAGATCGGGGTTTAGGCACGTAAGATCCCATACTATGATTTGGTGATGTCCAGTATTCAACGAAAGTTAGACCTAGTACAATGTCAGCGGAGCCAGTACTGTAGAAAAACGCACTATATTATGGCGGAACGGTTAAGGCTAGAAGAAGGAATAAAGAATAGCATTGAAAGAAAGTGAAAGCCCCGATATACAGTGTAACGAAAAGCGCGCAGATTTTATAGCTAAACGGTTAAGCCCAGAAGAATGCATGAATTTGTGTAGGTAAGGAACGTTCACAATGGCCCTCCGCCGTCAATGGAGCCACAGTGTAACGAAAAGTGCGCTCCTTGTACGGCACAAAAACTTCATGGGTGCCCTGGAATCTCTGCAAAAGTTTTTATTTGTGCCCAAAGGATACTGGGTACAAAGAATTTTTAATCAAATGTTGATGATCTGAAATATCCGGACCTTGCGTCTTTATATCGAGATCTTCCTTAATGCTGTATAATATGCTAGCCTTCTCGTTTTGCTCTATGGAGTATATAAAATTGTCCAACCAATGCGTAGTTAGCACACCAAGCCATAACATCCCAATTCTTTGACCGCTAAACACAATTGACTACAAGTGCGCGAAAAACAGTGGCAACGGCAAAGGCGCCGCCAAGTTGCTACCTGACATTTGCGTCAGGCTAACAATATTCAACATATGTGAAAACTAGAATTTACATGAGCAACGTCCTTGCGGACAATTTGCAGAGCTCATTCCATGCATTTTCGAGAAATATCGTTTGGCCATTTATAAAACGTTTAGCTGATTTTTACCTTGCGTTAAGGGCTGCATTTGCAGGTGCCTGAACAAGATGGCGCCACCATGGGAGGCTCTGTTTCGCGTTCATTGCGCGCCTCGTCTGAATCGAATCTCGTCGTCGGTGCCTGCGCGGTGTCGCAAAGTTGCAACATGGCCGCGCCCTTGCAGGTCCCGATTTCACTGCATGGGCGCTATGGCGAGCGTTTCTTCTAGAGTTGGTTATATTATCTCTACAGCTGAACGTTGCAGTCTTTTTTACAGTAATACCAGCCGCGGTAGCTCAGTGCTTAAAGCGTTTCACTGCTGAGTTCAAGGTCGTCCATTCAATCGCCGTCACGGCAGCCGACTTTCGATTCGAGCATAATGAAAAAAAAAAAAGGCGACAAAAAACAAACAGAAAAAGGAAAGAAAGAACGCTCGTGTACTTGGATTTAGGTACAGGTTAAACAACCCTAAATTGGAAAAGCCAAACCGAGTCCCTCATTGTAGCGTGCTGCATAACTAAAAGCTGTCTTTCAGCACATAAAACCCAACATACCAATTTCCAGACTGATGAGCGAGCGAAGTTTCATATGCGTCAGTCTCAGCAACGATAAAAATTACGTGGGCATGTGCTCTTATCCCACTGTGTGTGTGCTTCTTTCCCTTAACCTTACTAGGGCGGAGGAGTTCTTGCTGAGGAGGCGTCGGGCCGGGGTGGCCCTTACACCGGCTGTGATCTCAAAGTTACACTGGTCGCATTTACCACTGCGTGCTACCTCCCCAGACTGCTCAGTCCCAGTGATGGTTAGACAGATGCGTACCACCTAATCTGTAAAACTCCAGGCTTACAATCGGAACGCTCACCTCTCCTACTGCAAGCCGGCCTCCCCTTTCAGTGACGCAATCAGCTATGACCGCTACATACGTGATGACAGATTCCACAAAACACTACTTGAATTCATACACACCTCAGGCCTCACACAACCCATGTAATACAGATTACACACCAATAATTAAGCCTTCAAAGCAAGTTGTTATCGTATTTAAGATATATATAAAATAAAGAAGCGCTCGAACACGCTGCAATGAGTTTATCAGCTACTTTTCCTAGAGTCGTGGAAAACTTCTACGTCACACCGAGTTTGAATGTGGCGAAAATGGGGCTCATTTGATGTTTAATGCATGGTGAAAATTTTGAGTTTGTAGCAGGGAGAACATTCGTAAAGAAAACTGGCCCCACAAACTCTCCGTCTTTTCAATGTTTATGCACGGTTTTTGTACCACTACCCAGATTTATTGTTGAACTAAACAAGGCATTTGACTGAATTGCTGTAAAAGAGCGGTTATGTTATGGTTGATGCGCAGGCGAAATCAAAAGCGTCAAATTTACCCACAGCGTTCGTAGTTAAGTATGAATGCCAGCAGCGTACAATTAAGTACACTGCTGGCACGCAGCAAGAAAGCGTGCAATTAAGTACTCTTTCCGGGGAGAAGTATTACTGCCAGCGTGATTATATTGGCTTCAAGGCCGGGCACTTGCCAGGTCTGGCCAGCTTGAGCTGATAAGCGCAGTAGATACCACTCGAGCTAACGATCGCGTCTGCTAAGTATTGCATCATTACACGCCACGCAAAGTGTTTAAATGTCAAAACAAACGCCGTTTGCCGTTGTCTTCACGGGCACCGCCCTCCCACTCAGAAAGACGACGTATATCGAGCAAGTGCCCCTATGTACGTGGCAGCGCTGTGACGTCGCCCATAGTGACACGTGACTTCAAAAATTATTCAAGGCGACATCATTTACACGTTTACTATGTTGTTTCCATAGGCCACTTAGGGTTAGGAGAAATGTTGAAACACACAAACGGAATGTGCGCATGTTTTCTTTTTTTGTTTTGGTTTATTTTACATCGTGGCGTATGGCAAGAGATATGTACTTCCGTTTCATCTGCTTGTTCCGACGTCATGCAGTCGCGCGCGCGGAGAACGAAACTATGTCGTTTTCTACCGTGTTCAATCGCCACGACTATGCTCTTTCCCCATCTTACAGGTGCCTCGTTGCTCGTGAATATGGCACAGATGAAGTGTTGTCGGGAAGGAGGTGTTCTCACCAGCTGCGCGAAAAGAAACAAACGCGACCGCTTGTGCGGGAGACCACCCTCCAAAGTGGACTCGTCGTGCTTTCGACAGGTTTATTGACACGCTGACCATACTTTTGACCAATGCTAAGAACTCTAGTTAGGAAACAAGTTACACATTGTTGGAGGCCGAAAAAACAAATTAAAACGTTTCCACGCACGATCCCGTCAACGCGGCGTAACATTTACGCGCAGTCACAGGAGCCGGCGTGCAGTCACCTCCTTAAATATAGTATTAATTACTGAGAGAAGAGAAACCGCCATTGTCAAACGCAGTAAGAATAACACATAAGTGGCGCGGTTATGATCACCATGGACGCGACGATCAGCTGATAAAATTCTAAGTTCTCATGAGCCATAGGGGAAAGTGGAGAAAAACTCGCCACTGGTGAATTGTCATACAGTGCGTAGGAATCTCCGGAAGCATTCCCGATGAATCTTATACCAGGGGAAATTGTTCGAACACCTTCCTTATACTCCACTCTTGAAACCAAGATTGCCGCAGTTTAGATGTCGAGCCACTCCATAATACACCACGCACACTGATGATATCCGCAGTAAACTCGTTTGTACCGCCAGTCTTGTTTTGGTAAATGAAAACAAAATTATTGTCGTGTCGTTTTTTGCTGTCCTACAATTTGCCCGCCGACGTCCTCGCCTGCATTCCAACGCGTCCTCCTGAGATGCTTCTTGCTGTTGTTGCAGACAGAATACTCTCGGTGCGTGCGTTTTCAGCGCGAACCTTCATCGCGGAAGCTTTCGCTTTTGTTTAAAATGTGCCTCCTGTAGACGCTGCGTTACGCATGCATTTACTCGGCGAATTCAGGCCTCTCCGTTCCTCGTCCCTTAGCAGCGTTTAATGCATAAGCATGTTTTGGCGAGCTCCCCAGCCCTGTCACGCGAGAAGTTTACTGCCTCATATGCGCACGAAAACGCGTAATTTACAACTTTAAGACATTTAGTCGTTGTGATAGTGTGAATGCATATTATTGGTAGCCTTTAGCAACGTAGAACAATTTAGAGCAAAAGAAAGATATCCGTAGATATGCAGTCCTAAGAAAATACATGGGAAAGTTTACAGAATGGATAAAGCAACGAAAATTTGAGAGAGGGTCAACTTGAAATTTGGCCTTGGGGCCAAATTGGAATTTGGAAGTGGGCCAACGTGACATTTCTGGGTGAGCCTACTTGAAATGTGGGTTGGGACAAATTGAAATTTCAACCTGGAGCAACTGCAATTTGGGAAATGACCAGCTGATATTTAGGAGAGAGCCAATTGAAATTTCGCAGGTGGGCCAAGATAAATTTGGGATTGGGCCAACTTGAAATTTGGGGTTGGCCCGATTTGAAATGTGCATGTGGGCCAAATTAATAGGGGTCGCTGCACTTCAATTTTGGGGCGTGCGAACTTTGATTTCAACACTTGAAATTTTGCGTTGTCGAAATGGAAATGTGGGGTTTGGCCAACTCTATATTTCAGGAGGGGCCAACTAGACATTTATGAGTGACCCAATGTCGCTACGCGCTTGTTCTCAGCATTTTCAATTCATTGGCACAATTACATTGAAGAAGCCGCAGGGGGCGAGAAATTCCAATTGTCTACTAAAGCCTAAGCATCCTTTGCCACCGGAAAGGCCATGGGCAGACGCGCATAAGCTAGGAAAAGCACGTAAGCAAAACGAAGTAAAAATGAACTCACCGCCGACCAAAACAGTGCTTACGTATCAGTAGACAATTCTCTGAATATCTGTAGCTTTTGGGAAGCGGTATACTCACCGAATTTTCATTTCCAAGTAATGAAAGCAATAACGTCTCCTGCAAATTATTTTCCAGCCAATGATGTGAAGGAAATGTCGCGATGTTGAGTGCGTTAGTTTCTAACGTTAGTTTGGGCCATAGGGTTTCATACAATAACATGCACAGCGTCTCTTGTGGTACCCTTAAAACGAAGGCGAAAGACCAAGTGCCGATACATGAAAGACGGACACATAACCTACACACTGAACTTGATTCATTTCCTCATCCTCCTCATTCGCTTAGTCACTCCCTTATTTCGCTTCGCGTACTTCGCTTAGTCATGCCTCTTAATTATAAAGGACGCAGTTGTTACTCACACCCTAGGTATTGGGTTCGAGTGCCTTAGCTGTGTCCTAATTACCTGTACCTGAATTAACCTCACGTTTATTAACACCAACGTTCGTGGGTTCAACTCTTACAAAGGATTCCGAGCATTCCGAGCTCTAAATAACACCAAAGTTTGTTGGTTCAACTCGCCCCAAATATAGAGGGTTCGTAGCCTTTTCGTGCCTTTCATGTCGTCAGTGGTTTTACGCTCATGGGTGACTGACCGATGAGATATAAGGCTTTCGCCTGAATAACTAAACTGAACTCAGGCACTGCTATCATTCGGCCTGCATGGGAATGATGGATAGTGCGTGGATCTGTCTGATCTTCATGATCGTGGCTTCAACTGTTTTAGAACGCCGCTCTTTAACGCCGCCCTCAATGCAGTGTTTTTGCGGCGTTTCGTCACGCGGTGTCGCTTGGCGTCGATGCTGCGGATGGTGTGATCATGTGACACCAGATCTCGCAGCTGCCGCCAGAAGCGGCTCGATGAGTGCGGACCAATCAGCGCTGGTCCGCGTGCCGCTCGTGTGCCTAGACGTGCGTTCGTGCGGAGACGCCGAAAGATGCATCATCAGAAAACGGCGTTAAAAACGCTGAATGTGGGTCGGCCTTCAGGTGCTCGTTGCTACGCGCTGAGCATCGGGGTCGTCGGCGTTCCTCGGCCTCACCGAGCGAACGAGCACCGCAAAGGTCGAAAGAGCGAACGCGGAGCAAAGCGGGGGTTGAAACACGGCAGTAGCGAAGAGAGCGCGAGGATGGAAACAACAAAAGTTAGAGCAAAAGCATGAGGCCGAGAGCGAAGGAGGAGAGCATGGCGAAAGGGTGAGGATGAAAGCAGAGTGCCACGCGGGACTACGACATGGGGCAACAGTCATGCACGCCATAGTGTGCCGATGACCTTATTACTACGGCTTGCAGCGAGCGCTTGGCGAGCACGTCCACTGATACGAAATATGGAAACAAAGCGCTTCGCTGTGCTTCGAAGCCAGACGCGCGTTCCCGTGTTCGTGCTTCCTTTCTCAACAATGAGTGATGGAACCGGTGGAATTCGAAACGTTTAAAGAGTGGCGCTCAAAATTTGCATTATGGAGCATCGTAGTCGTCGGTGAATTCCATTCTAGCTTCATTTATTTTGCCTTTACTGGCCTTCAGTGCCTTACATTTCAAAGCAATCTATATTGCATATGTATAGTTAAGTAACACTGAGAATGAATTGCAACCAATCACTGAGGTCCTTAGCATAGAAATCCAGAAGACAAAGGAAATGTTCAGTACTCTGGCAACGAAGCAAGAATTCGTGATCGCCAGTCACCCTCCAGGATATGCGGAATAGTAAGTTTATTTAGGTCAAATAGTCAAAGAGCACGTAGATCAGGAGAAGGAAACTTACAGAATAAAAATGGGTTCCAGTGATTATGGCAGGCGTTACCTAATTGCTGATTGGAAGCTTAGCACTTTCGTCGAAAAGATAAGTGTACAATCCATACATTCTACCGATTCCAACATATGGGGCCGAAACCTGGAGATTAACAAAGCTCGAGAACAAGCTAAGGACTGCCAAAGGAAGAATGGAACAAGAAACTTTGGGCGTAACGTTTGGAGACAGGAAGATAACGGTATGGATGAGAGAGCAAGCCTCGATGACATAAGTGGGGGGGGGGGGAGAAATGAAGCTGGTTAGCTCTTGTATTGCCCAGGGTAGACCACCGGTGGATCATGAGAGTTACAGAATGGGAAATAAAAAAAGGGATGTACTGTCGAGGACGGCAGAACATCATGTTGAATGATGAAATTAGCAAACTTGTTGGCGCTAGTTGGTTTGAGCTAGCGCAAGACCGGGTCAATTGGAGATGGCTGGTGACGGTGTGCGGTGTCCGCAGCAGCTATCACCTGTAATGAGAGAACAGAAATATTCACTTCCCGACGGATAGAACCAGGGACTACTGCGTATGAGTCAGCTACTCTAGCATTGAGGCAAGCCAGCGCTGCCTAGCATGCAGTGGAAAAATGTGCTTTAAATGCGACCGAGTGCGCAAGGATACACGCGGTACATGCGCGCCGCGTAGGGTCGATGTGTGCACATTTTTCATTGGATTACTACACGAGGTAGAAGGCCATGTAGCAGTTGCTGAGGTAGCAGTACAGGGTACATAGGGAACTCAAGAGGAATAAAAGCGAATTATGGAGAAGTGTAGATATTGATGTAATGAAAAACATGTACGATATACCTGATCATTTCAAGCAGGCAAGGTGAGGGTCTCCGTGCCGCTTCATACGGAATGTCACTACATCTTCATCATCATCATTAGCAACGTATCATGCCATTTCACACGCGATGTGACACTCGCGCCGCGAAGCGTCGGTACGGACAAAGTTTGAATTGCAGTTTCGCTATATTGCAGTGTGACCACCACTTGTTGCCCCTTTGATATAATAAGCAAGCAGTGAATGTAGGAAGATAAATAATGAGGCTTCTTGACAATGTGCACAAGCACGCCCATCTACGTCGTCACATTTATTAAGGGAGGCGCCGGCGAGTATGAGTGGCAGCCTTCGAGAAGAGCAGCCTACCGATTTTTATAGCACGCAGTCTCGTCGTTTCTCACTTTTTTGGTTGCCCACTTCACGAAATGAAGAATTTTGGATTCCCAATCCTCGTGGTGAAAACCTCAACTATATAAAAGCAAGCTTCTTTAATCTAATGGCTTGTGCGTAAGCTCGGGTCTGCGAGTAACAAGCGCACAAACTCGGCGAATGTGCTGGGCTTAACCTCATCGCCTCAGCGCGGTCGAACTTGGCTCAAACTGTGTTCGTGGCTCGTAAAAACTGAAGCTTGTACCGCCAACAATCCGCCGACACTTTCCAACCATGAGTCACCTGTTTACAGAGAACTTAACTTCTGGCGAATACCACATCTCATGTGAAACTCTACCTCACGGTCGTCAACTTTGTCCCCTGCCATTGATTTCCAGTAGGCATTGCGTATTCAGCTATTTAACTCATAACACAATGTGGCCGATAGCTGAGGAGTAGGAAAAGTATCTGGCTTCAGGTGATTGAAGAAATAATTTGTAAGAAATCTACGCTGCCTTAGTCGCTGCATTTTATGGGAGTGAAATGCCAAAACGCCCATTGTACTTAGAGTTAGGTGCATGTTAAAGAGCACCTGGCGGCCCGAATTTCCCGTGTACACCACCACGGTGCGCTTTAAAATCGGATTGTAGTTTTCGCACGTAAAATCTTATATCTATTTATCTCAGGTGTGCTGTTTCGAAGATGTGGCCGACGTGCCCAATGTCCATGGGAATGTCTCCAAAGAATTTCACAGATATCATCTGAACTCGAAATATCACCCGCCGTGGTTGCATGTTCAGTGGCTATGGTGTTGGGCTGCTGAGCACGAGGTCGCAGGATCGAATCGCGGCCACGGCGGCCGCATATCGATGGGTGAGAAATGCGAAAACACCCATGTACTTAGATTTAGGGGCACGTTAAAGAACCCCAGGTGGTGGAAATTTCCGGAGTCCTTCACTACGGCGTGCCTCATAATAAGAAAACTGGTTTTGGCACGTAAAACCCCATAATTTACAATTTTTTTAAGCTCAAAATATCGCAGCAGTAAAGTTTTTGGTGAAATAGTTAAGCCCAGAAGAATCATTTAAGTATTTAACGAAAGCACACTGTTTCTATGGTTTCACAGTTAGGCCCAGAAAAACGAATGACTTTTCGTAATGCAACACTCGGAAGATTCACGGTGTCACTGGAGTCAGCAGCCTGACGAAAAGCGCACACTTTGTATGGTAGACAAAGTCCACAAGTGCCCTCGTATATCTACATAAATTTCTGTAATGTTCCCGAAGGTTTCTGGGCAAATGCAAACAGCGATGAAATATTATTGCCGCAACATATCCGCAGCCCGTGTCTTTATACGAAGACCTCCTTTATACGAAGATGCTCCTGCAAAGGTGGTTGATAATGGTAAGAAAAAAAATGATAATGTACGAAGTATGCTGAAACACCTAATAACTACGACGCGTTCACTTCTCTGCGGACTACAGACGCCCGTTGCTAAGACCGCGTTACATGTTCTAGATGCTTTGGAACCGCTCCTCACGGCTTTACAATAAGGCATCATGGCGTTATTTTTTGAAAACCAATTATGAAGATCTGCGATATTGCAGTGGTATGCCAGAGGCCTACGAGGCCGCCTTGCAGACTATCGGCAATGGATGGATTTTCAAATACCTGTTTCCCGTGGCTGTAATATGTGAACCAAACATGGCATCTTTACTACGCATATCTGGATATGTGCCACTGTGGTCAAGGAATGACCACAATTCAAGCAAAATGCTCAATTTCGTTCATCGATATTTAACATGCCTTCGTAAAGACATTCTTCCACATGCTTCCAACGAGTACGTTTGCATAAAACTGAAGTGCAAGCGACGCACACTCTTAGTAATCGAAAGATATATACCCCCAGCATCAAGCATAGACTGTTCATATTTTCTGTCCATGCAGCAAACTTGTGCGAGTCCCCACATATTCATCGCCGGCTTCAATGCCCACCATCCCTTGTGGGGCTTTGCTACCACGAACGCCCACGGTAGAGACTTTTGATGACTTCATGCTTAGTCAAGGCTTGATGGAGATCAATGATGGCTCGCCAAGATACCTTCGAGGCTCTAACTACAGCAGTTCTCTTGACATTGCGTTTGTTTCGAAGAGCCTGCTGTCTTTCACAGGATGGTGTACTGATTTCGCCACCCTTGGAAGCCACCATCTACCAACATATATTAAGATGAAATGGTTACATCCCCCCGCTCCGCACACTGTGCGTTCTATCGATTGGCCAATATTTCAAGAATCTGTGAACACCGCAAGCCAAGTCGTCCAATCTCCATTAAATATTCAAGATGTCTTCGCGACAACATTACGCGACACAACAAAACACCTCAGCGTACCTTCACTTAGGTGACCAGAACGAGCGACTTCACGCGATACGGCGTCGAGCAGAAGAGAAATACAGAAGGATCAGATCACCATTAGACGCCGCATCACACCGGGCTCTTACGTCATGTCCTGTGCCACCTTGACAAGCTTGACAAACAAGGCTGGAGATAATTCTGTGGCTCTCTGGATCCGAGCAAACCTCTCTCTAGAATTTCGAAAATTGTGCGAAGCCTTCAATCGCCTCCACATTAGTGCACCCGTTCGGCGCTGTGACCATACGGCAAGGCCGGCGTGAAGTTGAGGTCGTCGATGACTTCTGCAAATTACTTCTGATTTTCTCTAATGGTATAGCAATGCAATCACCACTGACTTTTCTACCATCTAGAGATCGCTGTATCGATGCGCCTTTTACTGTGCAGAAGCTCGACGCTGCGATATCTACTTCCCACCGGTCACCTTATCCAGGTCCAGATGGAATTACATACTCCGCTATTTGTCATCTTGGAGTAGGAGCTCGAGAAATTCTCCTGACGCTCTACAACTCTACGTGGTAGACAGCAACTGTGCCTGGCCACTGGAATTGGAGTCATCTTGTAGCTTTGTTAAAACCCGGGAAATGCCCACATGATCACTCACGTTATCGGCCAGAAGCCTTGGCAAGTTGTGTCGGTAAAGTGATGGAGCGGATGGTACTGAGCAGACTGCAATGGCAACTCGAGGAAAGTGGTGGCCTTCCTAATTTTATCAATGGATACAGAAGAGGCCGATCGTCCATTGAAGGTGTAATCGACAGGGAATCTTCTGTTCAACAGGTAAAGAGACGCCATCGTCTGGTATGTGCAATACTTCTGGATGTTAAAGGTGCCTACGACAACGTCTTCTACCATTCGACTATTCGGGCTCTTGGGGATATTGGAGTTGGTGGCCGGATGTATGCATGGCTGCACAGTTACCCCAGTGGCCGCACCATTTTTATGTCCACTTCGGATGGCGAGACTGATAGCCGTGACGTTCGCAGGGGGTGCCGCAGGCTGGCGTCCTTAACCCAATATTGTTCAATGTCATACTGGTGGCCTTGCACACGAGCTACCTCAAAGAACGCATAGCAGCACGTACGCGGATGATAACTGTATCTGGTCATCTGGGGTCACACGTGCACAAATGAGTGCAAGGCTTCAACGAGCAGCTACCATCACGGCAAAGTACCTGCGCCGTAGAGGCCTGCAACTCTCAGCAAATAAGTGCGGTGTTGGCATTCACGCCAAATCAATGTCACAGTATCCAGTCGATGTGGACGGAACGTTACACGTTCTTCGTGTAATATCTGGACTGAGGTGGGACCCCTCTGAACGAAGTTTGCTCCAAGTGTACCAGATATTTTTGTGGGCTACATACGCTTCATCATGCCTGTGCTATCTAAAATGGAATCATCTTGTATACGCAGGCTAGAGAGCCTTCAGGCACAAGCACTGCGGATATGCCTTTCCACGCTGCACGGTAACTACGGGCACAATAGCGGAAGCATGGTCTTGTCCAATCGACATATACAGGTCTTGTGAACCTGTGCGAACCAATCTTCGCTTGCTGACCAGACACTCTGACCATCGTTTTTCAACACTTCCAAGAACCAACCTTGATTGTGCTTTTTATAAAGCGATTGTATGCCACGCAGGCATTATACCTGCAAGGTTCCAGGCCGCCAACTTCCCCGAGACACCTCCATGGACATTGCCATGGACTAGTGAGGCTTCAGATACCCGGAATTACGAATAAACCCACGTTTGCTCCATTGGCCTGAAACAACTCCCCCTGTTCCATATATCTACATTACATAGTGGGACTGTACGAGTGTACACCAATGATGCGGTCAAGTCATCTGCCACAACAGCCGCATTTTTCATCCCATAACTCGGAATTACTCGGCGATTTCTATTAGACCACAAATCGACATCTACGCCTGCGGAACTTGCGGGAATACGGGACGCTGTTCGTTTTGTGAGAAAGCAGACACCTCATCAATGGGCGGGATTCTGCGATGCCAAATCAGCGCTACAGGTGCTAAAATGCTTTTTTAAAGAAAGGACCATACTGCCTGCTCGTGCTATAAATCACCGAACTTCATCACAGTGCCGAGTTAAGTGGCCACGTGATCACTTTTCAATGGGTACCTAGTCATGGTGGTGTGATTGACAATGAACTCACTGACAGTAATCCAACATAAGCCTTCTCTTCCTCTGATGAAGTACGGATTTCCTACTCGCGACCTGACACCAATTCCATGATCAAGTCACTCATGCAGGGCCCTACAAAGGTATACAGAGCCCACAATGACAGCATTCACAGACGCTTACATATGTTCAACCCAGACGCTAAATTATGTTTGCCCCCGAAGGTTAAGCGGAGCAAAGCGTCATTGCTACAAAGGATTCGGTTGGGCGTTGCTTTCACTCGTCGCTACGCGCATCTCATCGGCCAATCGAACAGCCCTGATTGTGAACACTGCCAAATGGCTGAAACACTGGAACACGTACTGTGCGATTGCCCAGCATATATTCTGGAACGAAGGACGTTATAAAATTTCCTAGCCACCGTTCGCAGGCAACCACTGTCGGAGGAAGCTATCCTCGGCCCATGGCCTGACATTGCAACTTCGGTGGGTGCAACTAAAGTGTTGTCGAAGTTTCTGCAGGACACCAAACTCGACGAGCGTCCCTAGCAAGGCAACTGTCTCATATACATCAGCACTAACCACTTCTCTGATCATCATCATCTATACCCAGTACTTTCACTCCGCTTCCCTCTTCCCCAGTGCAGAGTAGCAGACTAGAGCGCACTGGCTCAGGTCGACCTCCCCGTCTTTCCTATTAATAAATTCTATTCTCCCTCTTTCTCTTGCTTTTCTGCTAACAAAAAAATGCTAGTCTTCTTGTTTTGTTTGACTCAGCATATATGCCTGTCCGCTATGTAGCTTGATAGCGCACTAAGCCAAGAAATCGTAACGATTTTACCGCTAAACATATTCGAGTAAATTTGCGCAAACAAACGTGGCAACCGCAAAGGCGCCGCAAAATTACTGCCTCCCATTTTTGCGAGGCTAACAATAATAAATACATGATGCGAAAACTAGCGTTTCCACTAGTGTTCGTAACGACAATGTGCAAAACTCATTCCGCGCACTTTAGAGAAATATCGGACGACAATTTACAAAACACTTTGCTAAATTTGATCCTGCATCAAAGGATGCGTTTGAAGGCACCCGAACTAGATTGCGCCACCGTGATGAAAGGAGACTCCGTATCGCGTTCATTGCGCGTCTCGTCTGAATCTAATCTGGGTGACGGCGCATGCGCGGCAGCGCGAAGTAGCGGCATGGCAGCGTCATTGCAGTTGCAGATTCCAATGCATATGCGCTATGGCAGGCGTTTGCTGTAGAGTTGGTTACAATAACCCTATAGGTTATCATTGCAGGCTCAATGTGATACCAGCCACTGTAGCAAAGCGCTAATGGCGTTTCGATGCTGAATTGAAGGTCGTCCAATCAATCGCGGCTACAGCGACCAACTCTGGATGGGAGCGAAATGCAAAAAAAGATGAAACACACAAGAACGAAAAAAAAAACGCTCGTGTGCTTGAATTGAGGTGTACGTTAAACAAAGCCGAGTTGAAGAAGTCACTCCGAGTCCCTTATTGTAGCGTTCCTCGTAATCAAAGCGGGCTTTTGGCGCGTAAAACCCAACATTACAATTTCTAGCGTGATGAGCGGGCAAAGTTTCAAATGCGTCAGTTTCAGCGATTATAAAAATTGCACGGGCAAGTGCTGTTATCCCTAGCTGTGCCTGCTTCCTTCCATTTCATTTTACCATGGCGGAGAAAGTTTTGCTTAGGAGGCTTCGGGCTGAGTTGAACCTTACAGCGGCTGTGGTCTCAAAGTGAACGGTTCGCATTTATCACTTGGTGCTACGTGTCCCAGATTGCTCAGTGCTGGTGATGGATAGGCATATGCAGCGTACCACCTAATATGCACGAGTGCAGGCTTACAATCGGAACGCTCGCCTCTGCTGCTGCAAGATTGCCTCAGCTACAGTGTCGCATCCAGCTATGACCGCTGGATGCGTAATGAGAGATTCCACAAAACACTACTTCAATTGATATCCAACACAGACCTCAAAGCACACATATAATATATAGATATACAGGTTAACAATTATGCCTTCAGGGAAATTCCTAATTTAAATATATATACCACGGCATACGGCGCTTATCAGACTTGTTTCCCAGTGCCTTCGGCAACGTCTACGTCACTCCGAGTTTGCATGTGGTGAAAATAGCTCTCAGTGTATATTTATTTGTTTGTGAAAATTTTTAAATTGTAGCTGTGATCATATTTGGAATGAAAACTGTTCCGACGCAGCTTTAGGCGCGGTTTGTACTACAACTCCAATTCACTGCTGAACTAAATTAAGGATTTGATTATATTGCTTGAAAAGAAGGCGCATGCTGTGGATAACGCGCAGACAAAATCAAAAGCGGAAAATTGTCCACAGCCTTTGCCTTAAATTGCGTGTTCAAGCAGCGCCGGAGTGTTTCAAGTGTGTTTCACGAACAAGGGGCTGCAGAATGCATTATGCTTTCCGGAGACAAGTATTACTGCCATCGAGATTACATTGACTTCAAGGCCGGGTCCTTCAACAGGTCTGGCCATCTTGAGCTGACAAGTGCATCGCATCGCTACCCGCCGCGCACAAAGAGGCCAAATTTCACAACAAAACGCCATTTCGCGTTCTCCTCGCGGGCGTCACCCACCCACCGAGAAAGTCGACGTATATCGCGCAAGCGCGCCTAGGTACAATGCACCGCTGTGACCTCGCTCATAGTGACACGTGACTTCAAACAATATTCACGCCGATATAATTTATTTGCTTATTAGGTTGCTTAAACAGACGACTTAGATGTTATAGAAACAGTGATACACACAAACCTATGGTCTGCATGTTTTTCTTTTGCTTCGCACCGCATGGCAAGAAGGATGTACTTCGGTTCAGTCTGCTTGTTCCTACGACACGCAGCGCCGCACGCAGAAAACGAAACTATGTTGTTTTTACCGTTTTGAAACGCGCAATACCGCCTGCTGTGCGAAACGAGGCAGACACAACAGCTCATGGGTGAGAGCGTCCCTAGAAGTGCACCACTCAGCAAAAATGCGGCAAAAAAAGAAAGAAGTCGCGGCCCCTGACGAATACGTAACGCAACCCTCGGGCTCCGCTATGGGAGAACGCAGTGAAATTCGCTTGCGGACGCTAGACAGTGTAAGTGAAGAAAGTGTTATTTTGGCGGGTACGCTCGCCCCCTGCAATCACAGGTTACCGTCATTTCAAATATTTCTATCTCAGCTATTACTGAGCCAATTTGAAGAATTGTTGCGCAGAACGCTCCTTAGCTGACACATAACAACTTCCAAAGTAAAATCAAAATTTGTTATGTGGCCCGGTGAGCCTTCCCTCATAAATGGCGCACATCATATCACTTGTGCAATCTAATTTAGGTGTCGATTGATTAAATATCTGCGTTTGTAAAAATAGAACTTCACACTTTCGCCCGAAAAGCTAAGTCTTTCATTGTGATAGCAAAGTATTAGACTACTGCACATAATTAGGTTTGTATTTTATTCGGCTACATAAGTCACAGTAAACATTCTCTCATTAATAAATTAGCAAGCACGATGTCACACCCGCGAAGGCAAACATGAGCAACGCTGTCATGATGCACGTCAAGATGAGCCAAACGCTTAGGAGCTGCCGCTCGCTTGAGTGCCTGTACGACACGTGATATTACGCGATCGCCAACGCTAGGCATGCTGAAAGACAGTGACGCAAAGCGGCAAACCATCTCGGCTCCCCGAACTATGCACCCGGCGCAGATTACCTTCAAGAGACCGCACGCACCAGGGAAAGCGCTCAACCACACGAAGAAGCATGGGCTGCCACGGGCGCCCACCTTCACACCCCGTCTCATGTCCGCCATACCATGGCCACCAAACATACATACATACATACATACATACATACATACATACATACATACATACATAGGTACATACATACATACGTACGTACGTGCGTACGTACGTACATACGTACATACATACACACATACATACATACATACATACATACATGCATGCATGCATACATACATACATACATACATACATACATACATACATACATACATACATACATACATACATACATACATACATACATACATACATATATACATACATACATACATACATACATACATCGTGTAATTGAGCAAGGAGTGAGTATGTATCAAGTCTTCCATAAGAAATCCATGCGATGGCACTAACATGCAAAACGGCTATTTCCACGGCGTGCGCAAGCTTATTGCTTCCGACGTGCAGTATCCACAAAAACATCTAAAGGAATTTATATCTTTGTTCTTCGGTGGGGAATATCCGTAACCTGTACAATCTCAAGGGCCAACATCGAAGACCATCGAAGACCTTCAAGTGTAAGAATTGATTTGAAGGCGGACTTGGGATCGAGATGCCTTAACCACAGTTCAACTCGATCTCTATAAAATGAACGCTTGATACAAGGAAACCTCATGCGCGTTGTGTAATCTATATTTAAACTTTGAAAAAGTGACGTCGAGCGATAGTAACGCTATGCTTCATCTCTTCTTACAACAGCGCCGGCATTGGATAGATTACTTTAAAG
The DNA here is from genome assembly GCF_023375885.2 of Dermacentor andersoni. Lineage (NCBI taxonomy): Eukaryota > Metazoa > Arthropoda > Arachnida > Ixodida > Ixodidae > Dermacentor > Dermacentor andersoni. The sequence goes on from NC_092824.1 coordinate 60,003,905, forward strand.
TTATCTTTATAACAAACCGCGCAACGTCAGCATTGTGCGCTTTGGGAGAAAATAGCCACGTACGGCTCGTTGAAACGAATATGTAGGCTGGTGAGGCACTATGTAAATTCTGTAAGCTTACGCGCTGATTTCAAATTGTCCTGCATATAACCGCCTGACAGTCGTTTAAACATGACAGTGCATTGAATAATTCTAGACGAATTCATCAATTTTTCAGACGATGAGATTCCCACCATCCTAGCAATAAATCTTCAAATTTTCGGAACCGCGCTTTCCACCTCCCCGAAGGAGTTTCAACTTTCATAAAAGAAATTACGAAATCTGTCTGCAATATTTTTATCGCAACTACAAGCTCTGGCTCTAGATATTTTGCACAGGTGGAGACACTACTTAAAAACTTTAGGCCCCTAGGCAAATATTGGTTATAGACTGTCTACTGTAGGGAGCCGCGACGGGAGCGTTTTACTGTATATGTATATCAAAGGGGTTCGTAACAATAAATGACAAAAAATGGAATGAGGCGTTGCCGTGCTTTCAGAAGTCCAGCTTCATCGCGAACATTTACACTTTCTCAGCATACACTGGCGACCGCAATTGTCACAGCCAACAACCGTGCCACTTTACCCTCCCTCTGATATAACCTTCTCCATTGTGTACCCCATTCTTATGCGCACCTTTTTCGCTTAATTCACCTGATTCCCTCTGTGCCCACTCACAAATGCTGTAGTTAGAGAACCCGTCATGTTCACGTCATTACCCTCGCTCCCTCTTTTCCCATTGTATTATTTTTTTTTTCGCTCCTTTACGAACATAAAAATGTGGCATTCCCGTTTTGTGTCGACTGATTTGCATATATCACGCGTTAAAATCACTGACACTGTAGGCAGTGCGTCTCATGCACAAGCATTTTTTGCTGGTAAGCTTCAGTCTCTGGCAGAGAGCGGGGTTACTAGAAAAGGAGGACGCCCGGGCTCTGTTTCAAATTCCAGCCGTTCTGGCTCCGTGCTGCCGCTTGATATTTTGCATAGACAATTAGCGCTGCGTGATCCAGGCACCCCGCTTGTCTGTTTTTTGCCCCAGCCTGGTGAGGCACCTTTTATGAAAATGCTCCATACGGTTCGGAATACCGATCCTCGCCAAAATTTCGCAAGTGGCGTAAAAGTGTTTCAGAAACAGCGTTCGCGTTTTGCGAGGCCACGGATAATTGCGTCTTCTCGATTCACTGTATATATTAAGGCTTTTGTGGTATATAGAGAATCCATATACGAACCAATTGCTTCAATCAAGAGTCATCTTTGCATGCGTAAGCTCGTTCCATACTTATATATGGCGCCGAAAAATTAGGGCAAGTGAAATTATTGACTTAAATTAGCTACGCCACGACAGCCGAGATGTCTTCCGCTTACTGCGCCACAAGTCTCGGTTCCATGCGATGAAAGCCCAAATTGGTTGAAATGCATCGCAGAACGTAAAACCGAATTTCTCCCCATGCTGTAGTTCGAAAGTGAGTTGGCACCGTGTCCAAGTGTACAACAAACGCCAGAGTACGCCGGAAGCCTAAGAAACAGGCTACATCCTAAAGATGTGGTTCCGCGAACAGGCGAACTTCACATATGCAGCAGGGCCCGCTGACTTCGGTCACGTGTCCAGCGCATAACGCATGCATATGACTCGTATCTTGTCCCGCTAACCTGTTAAAATAAATTAAATTGCAAAGTATATGTTTCTTTATAGGGAAAAGTTTTTTACTTTTAGTCGGAAAGCATAAAAAAATAAAACGATGTGTAAACTAACTTCCCATTTTTCGCCAATGGTCGCGTCAGCTAACGGATGGGACTAACACTAAGCGTGACGTATATCCTGTTGCCAGTAAGTTCATTTCTGGGTGAAGTGTTTAGTTTTAGCGAGAAATAGTAAAATAAAAATAAAAAGCCGTTTAAATTCATTTTAAGGTTTTTTTTTTTTTCGAAGCTCGCGTCAGCTAACGGATGGGATGAACACTGTGCGTGACGTGTCCCCGGTTGTCAATTTTTGCCGAGTGTCCCTCTTGTTGACTTTATTTCTCTATGGGTAAACGGGTAAGGCATTAATGCAGGAATTTAGTATTTAACGAAGCGAACACTAGAATTGCACAGCCAATGGAGCCAGCTGCCAAACGAAAAGCGCACTCTTGGTACCTTAAACAAACCCCATAGTTGCCCTGCAATCTTTACCTAAGTTTCCTTCAGGTCTCAAACGCAACTGTGCTTATGGAAATGCTGATCAAACTATATTTACGTAAAATATCCGCCGCTCATGTCTTCATATGGGGACCTCCTTTTCTCCTGGTGAAGAATACTAGTCTTCTCGTTTTGCTATATGGAGTATATTTGCCCTTCCATTACGTAGCTTGATAGCGCACTAACGCATGACATCATAATGATTTTACCGCTAAACACATTATAGTAAATCTTCGCGAAGTGGCAATCGCAAAGGCGACGCCACGTTCTTGCCTCCCATTTCTGTCAAGCTCACAATAAATGATGCGAAAACTAGCATTTACACGAGCCCGTCCATACGGACAATGTGTAAAGCTCATTCTGTGTATTCTTGAGAAATATCGGATGGGCACTCATAAAACATTGAGCTAATTTTTCTCTAGCGTTAAATGACGCCTTTGCATGCCTCTGAAATAGATCACACCAGCATAATATAGAGCTTTAGCAGAGCGTTTACGGTCCGCTCCGCTGAGACCGGCGTACCATAACAATTGGCACATAGCCACTGAGCAGAACGCTACCGGGAACACATACGCGCCTGCGCAGAATGCTCATTGCAGCAGCGGAACATAGAACGCTGCCCAAGTTCAGCGAGGAACTCGATTTTGCGAAGCGTCAGGGTGCGTCCAGTTGTTGCCTTAGTCATCATGCAGCGCAGCAGAGAGCACGTAACTGGCGTCTCTGGGAGACACGCTTGTTAGATAAGCGAAGCAAATGCATTATATGCAGCCAAATGTGCGCGGAGCGAAGCGCAAGCAACGCTCTGCGAAAACTCTCTAATGAAGGGAGGCTCCGTATCGCGTTGATTACGCGTCTGGTCTGAATCCCATCACGTCATCGGCGCATGCGTGGCGTCGCGAAGTAGCCGCATGTCGGCGTCCTTGGAGTTGCCGATTTCGCGGCATGGCCGCTGGAGTTGGTTTTATTAACTGCATAGGTGAGCGTTGGAGCCTGTTTTCTGTGTGATTCTAGCCGCGGCAGCTTAGTGCGTAAGGCGTTTCACTGCGGAGCTCAAGGTCGTCCATACAATCGCGCCCACGGCGGCCGAATTTCGACGGGAGTGAAATGGAAAAACAAGACGTGAAAGGATAGAAAAGAACACGGGTGTACTTTGATTTAGGTGTACGGTAAAAAACCGCAAACCGGCAAAATCATTCTGGGTCTCTCACTATAGCGTGCCTCATAACCCAACATTACAAATTCTAGCGTTATGAGCAAGCAAAGTTTCAAAAGCGTCAGTTTCAGCCACTATATATATTGCGTAGGCTAGTGCTCTTATCCCACCCTCTGTCTGCTCCCTCTCCCTTCACCTACTAGGGCGGAGGAAGTTGTGGTTAGAAGGCTTCGGGCCGGGGTGGCCCTTACACCGGCTGTGGTCTCGGAGTGGAAGTGGTTTCATTTACCCCTGGGTGATACGTGTCCAGTCTGTTCAGTCAAAGGGAAGGATCGGCAGATGTAGCGTACCACGTAATTTGCAGAAATTACCACCTAATTACCGCCTAATTTCAGAAAAAGCTACGCCCTATGCCTTCATAAAACAAGACTTAAATTGGCTATATTTGTTATAATTTGCTTTATACCACATTGCGCAGTGTCATCAACGTATGCGTTGGGAGAAAACAGTGAACTACGGCTCGCTGAAACGGTTACGTAGGCAGATGAGGCACTAAGACAATTCTATAAGCATGGGCGCTGATTTTAACTTGTCTCGAATATAACAGCCTGACAGTCCTTTATATGTAATGGCAATCCGTAGATGATTGCGTGACGAATTCAAAAAAAAATCACAAGATGTGATTTCTACAATAACAGGAATAAATCTTCACAGTTTTCCACCTGCGCTTTGCTCCTAATGGATATAAAGTTTCAATATTTAACAAAATTTTTAAATTTAAGTATGTCTGCAATATATTTTTTCTCGAAACGACACGCCCTGGTTCTCAATATTTTGCATGGCTTACAATGCTACCTAAAATGCTTGAGGTCCCTCGCCAAATTTATGTTACAGTCCGGCAAGTCCGGGGAGCTACAAAGGGAGCGCCTCACTGTAACTGTATTTAAAAACGGTTCATTACAAGAAATGAGAAAATTTGAAATATTGCGTTGCTTTGTTGTCAGGCGGCCAGTTTCACCGCAAACGTTGACGATATATCTCTTTGCGTAGACTGGCATCAAGAAGTGTCACAGCAAGCCCCCGTGGCACCTTTCCATTCCTCTAGCATAACGATGTCCGTTGTGTGCCCCATTGTTATGCGCACCCTTTTTTCCGCGACATTCCTGTTTTTCCTGCTCAAATAGGCTGTAGCTGAAGACCCGTCATGTTAACGTCATTACTCCTGGCTCCCTCTTTTTTTTTTCTCTCAAATTCATTCTTTTGTTGCAGCACGCACGTAAAGTTATTTGACTTCCCTGTCTACATCGGTTGACTTACATAGGTCACGTGCCAAAATCACTGATGCAGCAGGCAGTGCGTTTTACGCACCAGCATTTTTGCTAGTGAGCTTGACTCTTTGCCACAGAGCGGGGCTCCCCAGGAAGAAGGACGCGCAATCTCCGTTTCAAGTCCCAGCCCCTCTGGCTCCGTGCAGCCGCTTGATATTTTGCATACACAATTAGCCCTGCGTAATCCAGGCCCCCACTTGTCTGTATGCCCCAGCCTGGTGAGCCACCCTTTATGACAATGCTCCATTTGCTTAGGAACACCGATCCACGCCGAAATTTCAAAAGTGTCGTGAAAGTGTTTGATAAACTGCTGTCACGTTTTGCTAGGTCAGGGATAATTGGTCTTGTCGTATAATAGTATATGTACAGGCTTTTATGGTGTATATAGAATTAATGCACGAACTAATTGCTTGAACGAAGAGTCATCTTTCCATACGTAAGCTCGTTGCACACTTATATAAGGTGCCAAAAAATTGGGGCAAGCGTCAGAACACTTTTCAAGCATGGAATTTCTGGGTTTGTAGGTAAATTTCAGCGCTTCCATTATAAAGAGAAACACCGTGTGAAATAGTAAATTTCGTATTTGAAACTCGAAGACTGCCTATGACCTTTGTACTTAATTTTTACAACAGCTGTATCGTAATTGTTTTGCCCTATATATGCATTAAGTCGCACATTGCTGCCGGTAACATTTAGGGGCCTTATCATTGGGCGAACTCTTTATATTTATTAACCAGTGGTGCGATCAACTTGGTCATGTTCCTCAACCTAAGCTTTCAAAGATTTCACTTGTTTTGGATATCGAGCTATTTTTGCAACTGGCGGCAAACTTCACAGCCTTTGGTATTACTTGGAATGTCGCTGAAAAAGTATCCTAACTGGATCATGTTATCCTTGTTCTTTTGAAGGCCCGTTTCTGGAACTATCTTATATGTTACTTGCAGCTTTTTGATGAAAAGATGATGAAAGAAGACGAAGTGCCTTTCAGGCAGAACGCCGAGTCTTCCAGCTCTACTCATTTTGTGAATTTCTTGGACTCTGGCTTGACCTGCTGTTTCCTCCTTAACTGCGACGGCGATGGAGTCTCACGCGCGTCCGCCGGACTCGGCAGTGCCCGCGACGGCTGCCTCCAGGAAGCGCAACGGCACCGAGAGCGACACTGACAGCGACGACACGATGCAGTACTATGTCAGCGGTGAAGATTCTTGTGACGACACCTTCGAGCTGGTGCGGAATCATAAAGCAAAGCGAAGATTTCTCAGCGCATTATCGAATTCGAGTGAGTCCACCGTGAGATCTTCGCGCAATACCGAGGAGATCACCATCCTGTTCGCGCCAGTTCTCGCCTCTGACAACCTGAGACGCCTCAACAGGCAAGCCGTGTCTTCACATCTAGAGGCGCTAGTTCCGAATGAAATCAAAGACATCAGAGTGAACACCCGTAAGAACGTCCTTGCGATTGACGTAGAACACGCAGCTGCGTTGGATTCTTTGCGCAATGTCACGGAACTTGACGGGATGAAAGTCCGCCCTCATATTCCGCTGGGCAAACAAGTCAGTACTGGCGTAATTTACGATGTTGACGAGACCATTGTCGACTCCGATCTGTCGATCTTAATCAAGCCGGCTACTGAAAACACCGTCATCACAAACGCGTTTCGTCTCGGCACGTCACGGTGTGTGAAGATCATATTTAAGGGCGAATCCCTCCCATCACATGTAAAAGTGGGCCACTTTCGACACGCAGTTCGCCCATTTATACCAAAACTGCTGCAATGTTGGAAATGCATGAAGTTTGGACACGTGAGTAGTGTGTGCAAGAACACTACCGTCTGTTCTCGCTGCACTGGGCCCCACACCACTAACACGTGCAAGGCCAATGTGCTGAAGTGCACAAACTGTAGCGGCCCTCACGATGCATCCTCGAAGGAATGCCCTTTGATACGAAAGGAAATGGCAATATTGAAAAAAAATGGTTAGAGACCACTCGTCTCACCGAGAAGCAGCAGCATCTATTAAGCGACGACGATCACGTCGCCGACGTCGATCAAGAACCTCCAAAGCCTCTGCAGAACGCCAGCCGCGGACATTACCACCCGCTCTTCCGCCCCGGCCAAACGCAGTCAGCTCAAAGGACACAGGTGCATCGAACAGCACGGCTGCTGACGCTTGGCCTGCACTCCCGCGGCTACATGCCCCTACTGAGCGAAATCAGAGCTCTACAGTAAGGGATACCTCATCTGTTCCTGATAAATTGTCAGACCAGGATCAACAAGTTGTTGTCATGATAAGCTCTCTGATGAGTGCTATTCGTGTTCTCCTGGACAAGCTACAGACACCAACAGCTCGAAGTGCGTTGCAAGTGCTGGATGCCATCAATCCGGTTCTTGAGAGCCTTCAGAAGTCCAGTGCTTGAGGGCTTCTACAGCGGAACCACAGCTCATCGACAACAACAGCGATCGTTCCGGGATTATGTCAGAAGTGCCTCCATATTCCAATGGAATGCGAGAGGCTTGAGGTCACGTATTTCGGAGTTGCGGCAGTTCGTGTTTGACAACCACTTCCCTATACTGCTTATCTGTGAACCGAACTTATCAGCCTCCATAAGACTATCAGGGTATGAACCTTTTGTTTCAACCACGTGTGTCCGAAGTAGTAAGGTTTTGGTTTACATCCGCAAAGACCTTACGTATTTTTCCCAACCCGTAGCGCCACACGACGGTAACCAATATGTCTGTGTTACTGTGAAAAAGAAGAGGCTGTCTTTTACTCTTATTGGCGTCTACCTATCCCCAACCAGTCAGTTTGATAGCAAAAGACTAGAAGATATCATGACTGCTACTCCCGGTCCTTGGATAATAACAGGGGATTTCAACGCTCACCACCATATATGGGGAAGCTCCAGGATAAACTCGAGGGGCAGGTCACTAATATCTTTTGCATCTGGCCACAACCTATGTCTTCTAAACGACGGAAGCCCGACATTTCTGCGAGGAACAACGCACAGCAGCTGCCTTGACTTGACTTTTGTGTCACGTTGCCTGACTTCGAGCGTGCAGTGGTTCACCGATATTGAAACCCATGGAAGTGATCACATTCCGACCTATGTGAGAATCGATGGATTAGACGCCGCATTACCGGTTGTATCTCGCCAAATCGACTGGTCAGTCTTTCAAGCTCGTGTAGAAGACACATGCAAGAAACGTATTGCACGCAAATTAGAAGAAATAATTGCTGACGCAATGCAAGATTGCACGCGTTGCTTCACACATTCATCAAAGCGTACAGAGACTGACATTGAGTTGGAAAGGCTTTGTGCACTACGTCGCCGAGCTGAAAGGAGGTACAGGCGCACGAAGTCAATTCTTGACCTCAGAGAAGCTCGGCGCATGCAAAAGAAGATAAAGCGGCGAATGGATAAGCTAGCGGATCAAAGATGGAAATGCTTTTGCGAGTCACTGAACCCCCGCAAGCCATTATCCCGTGTGTGGCGTACCCTACGGGGTCTTAGCTCAAGCCCCCAGCAACGACACCCTTTCAACGCCCTTGCTCTCTATGAAAACCGCCGCGAGATAGAAGTTGCGGAGGATTTTTGTGCGAAAGTCGCCGGCGGCACAAATTTAGTTTTTGACATGACTTTAGGTGACATCCCCGGTCCACGAGATACAAGTATGGACGTTCCATTCTCTATGGAAGAGTTAGAAGCTGCTATGGCGCTCTGTAGGTGTTCATCTTCACCAGGGCCCGATGGGATAACATATAGTGCTTTGCGCCACCTAGGTCAAGAAGCACGAAGAGAACTCCTCATCCTTTTTAACAGCTCATGGCGAGATGGTGTCGTCCCACAGGAATGGAAACGAAGCCGCCTGGTACCGCTACTAAAAACTGGAAAGTCACCACTCGAACTGGCATCGTATCGGCCGATAGCACTTGCCAGCTGCGTCGGGAAACTCATGGAACGTATGATCCTCATGCGTCTCGAATGGTACCTTGAACACAACAAAATTTACCCTGACTCAATGGCGGATTTCGACGAGGCCGTTCATCGATTGATAGTGTCATCGATCTGGTATCATCTGTAGAACAACAAAAATCTCGGAAGCGATTATCAGCAGCACTCTTTCTTGACGTGAAAGGCGCCTACGACAATGTCTCCCATCAAACCATTCTAGACGCACTTCTGACAGTTGAACTAGGAGGGCGAGTATATCGATGGATCAGAAACTACTTGACACAACGGTCCTTGTTCGTGCGTACGGAAGATGGTCCGACTACCGACCACTACACATGCCGAGGCGTTCCCCAAGGCGGTGTTCTAAGCCCTGTTCTTTTCAACCTCGCGCTTCTTGGGCTGGCTGAATCCCTACCGGAAACAGTGAGTGTTTCAATATACGCCGACGACATCTGCATCTGGACATCAGCGGTCACTCGCCTGCAGGTTCGCGCAAGGCTACAGCAAGCAGCAACACAGGCATCTGACTATCTTCGGACACAAGGGCTTACCATCTCAAGAGAAAAATGTGCGTTAGTCGCTTTTACGCGAAAAGCGATGTCTGGTTATCCAGTGTACATCAATGGCCAGCCAATCTGCTACAAGAAAAATCATCGGTTTTTGGGTGTCATTGTTGACCGGGACCTCTCTTGGAGCCCTCAGGTTGCCCACTTGAAGAAGAGGCTCACATCTATTGTTCACATCTTCAAGTTCATCGCCGGCAAAACATGGGGATCGCAAGTGGGCTCCATGCTACAGTTATATCGAGCACTCTTTATCGGATTTCTACGCTATAGTTCTCCCGTGCTTGCTAAAACATGCAAGTCAAATCTTCGAGAACTTCAGAGCGTGCAAGCACAGGCACTACGTGTTTGCCTAGGCCTTCCGCGGAGCACCTCAACAGCAGGAACCATTATAATGGCTCAAGACCATCCGATCACGACTTACATCAGCACCGACTCGCTTAGGGCCCATGTTCGTCATATTTCACGGATTCAATCAAGCTTTCTTGCCTGTCTGCCAGAACGACGACCACAGGCATCCTTCTCCAACGAGGTCAGCAAGCATCGTGCCTCCCTACCATCGGGCTTCACACCATCAGCACGTTCAACCTGAGCTTTGTGGTGTTTAAAACAACCTCAAGTGCGTCTTACGGTTCCAGGGATAAGAAAGAAGACCGACCTGCCTACCTTGGCCTTGAAGCAAGCAGCTCTGGATTGTTTGCACACTTTCTACTTTGACCGCGTCCACATATATACGGATGGCTCTTCCACCCAGACCAGCTCCACCGGGGCAGTGGTTATACCATCACGATCACTAAGCATCCGATACAAGATTTCTCACTTGACAACATCGACCGGTTCGGAGCTTGTTGCCCTCCGAGGTGCCGTAGATTATATTAACAACCAACCGGCTAATCGTTGGGCAATATTCTGTGATTCAAAGGCGGCCTTACAATGCCTTGTGTCATCTCTTCGTCGCGGGTCCTGTGAACAACTAGTGTCGGAGATACGAGAAATGCACCATGGTATCATAGCGAAAGGACACGACGTCGTGTTTCAGTGGCTGCCTGGCCATTGCGGTATCTCCGGCAACGACGTCGCTGACGAAGCTGCTAAGAAAGCACATGAAGGAGCAACCCTTGTTTCTATACCTTTATCGCGGACTGACGCAGCCCAACACTTAGGCAAGCTAGCGCACCGTATGACATTGGAGAAGTGGCACACACCTGATTTCACTCAACATCGATTGCATTCCCTCGATCCATCTATGCAACTGCGGCTGTTACCAGGGCTTCCGCGTAATGAGGAAACAATGCTGTGCCGCTTACGCTTGGGCGTCGCATTCACGAATGCATATACGTTTTTAATTGGAATGGCTGATAGCGCCGAGTGCAATGCCTGCAGTGTCGAAGAAACTATAGACCATCTACTGTGCTACTGCCCATCATTTGAAAATGAAAGACAAGAACTCTGCACAGCTCTCAACCAGTTATATAGAAAACCGTTCACCTTGAACAAGATCTTGGGACCATGGCCTCGCATATCGCAGCTACAAAAGGCCACAAAAGCGCTGCTGCGATATTTGAAAGATACAGGGTTGAGTCAGCGTCTGTGATCCGGACTGAGTGACTGAACGATATCCCCGGTGGACTTTCTCTTCTTTCATTAATATTTCCGTCCCCGTTTCCCTTTCCCCAGTGTAGGGTAGCCAACCGGGCTCAGTCCTGGTTAACCTCCCTACCTTTCATTTATCATTTGCTCTCTCTCTCTCTCTTGATGAAAAGTTGTATATCGCTCAGTTTGCCAAGTTATTTGTCAACATTATGCTCCCTAGACTGGAGGAATGAAAGCTGCTTTTTCTAACGCGCTTGCCTATGCTTGCCTATTTAATTAGAGCAATAAACGTTCGCAGACATTTACTCCACAAGAAAAAACTGAGGGCAAGTGCATATCAACATTGATTAGAAAAGAAGAACTATTCCTGAAGCGAAACTGCCCTCCACCGTCTATAGGTGTACGGAGATGAGGTGAACGTCTGATGACGTGAAAAACTACCTGCTAGCATTGTGCGTGTTGTTAATCCGTGAGATTTCAGAATGGATTGGGTCGCCGTCGAGAAAACACATGAGCAACGGCTGAACACAGAACGAGGGCACTTACACCGACTTAGCGAAAATTATCATAGACAGTGAGAGCTATGTGCTTTGCTTTCCGATACGAATTGAGGTATAAAAAAACCGATTAAAGAAGTTGCAGTTTCTCCCGAAAGCCTGAAGCGTTGATTACAATATCAAATTATTTGATCAGCTATACGATTAAGAATAACATTGCTTACTAGCAAGCGCGGTGTCAGGTCAGCGCGTGCAAGCAAACATCCCACTCGTTTAGGGCGGACACTCGCTGTCAGAACGCTGCCAAGGTCGATCCAAATGGGTCACGAAGCTTCGGGCGAAAAGTGATTCAGTACCAATGGTCACCCACATCAGCAAGGGGGGTTATGGGAGCAGCGATTGAAGCGCGAGTATGTTTGGAGGGTACAAACTTCGCGAAAGAAAAAAGCGAATGTTTTTTTAATTCAAGCGAGACACAGATTTATTCAACGAAAATAATATTCCAGGTCAATTTTACATGTTCCTAACAAATTAAGAAAAAACGTTTATTTAGTGTTATTAGTATTAGTCAACATATTTCATTTCAGCGCCCATCGTTACAGTGGCGTTGACGCCACTATCACTTGCTATGCAATGCGCGTCTTGAAATGTGCAGAAAGGCACGCTCGTAAATTTCACCTCGTAAATTTCACCATCCCGGCGACAGTGTTATTGCGCTTCGACTTTAAAGGGACACTATAGCCGAATGCTACGTCGTTGTGGAGTGTTCAAATACCAATGCAGAAACCTCGATAGGCTTGTTTCCTATAAAGAAAACGCTTAATTTACGAGAAAATTGCATCTGAAGCGTCCCAATACCTTTTTCTGAATTCAAATCTCCCGCTAACTAAACGAGGTGAGGGGTGACGTTGAATACTCCATCACCACCGTTCGCTGCCGTCAATGAGTAAAACGGCGCCCGACAGACGGCGGTATATCGAGCCAAGTGGATTCGCCGCTGCTGCTGCTTTTTCGTCTGGTGGCGCAGAGCATTCGGGCATCCCGCGACATCACATGGAAGTTGAATTCTCTACTACTTGAAGTTTGTGCGAGTTTCGCGAGCGAGCAAAAGCAACGCAGCACTACGCCATAACGAAACTACTGAAACGCTAAAGCGTGGGCGGCGCTCAGTTGAGCGAAAACGAAACCTTTCGACCGTCCGTGTTGTTGTCGACGATATTTCAATGCGTACAATTTTTTTGTTTTCGGAAAATGAAATAGAACTGGACAAGTAGCGTTTTAATTCGTCTATAATACAATACAGGAATGTTTTTTTTTTTTTGCAACGGTGTTTGAATACGAGGGATAGAATTTAACTGAGCAGTGATTTCCAGAGAGTAAGAACTGTGCGCTGTGTCCGGAAGGAGGGGACTGGGGGATAGTCCCCCGAACCCCGCAACCCCTGAACCCCATTAAGGATATCATAAAGTTTTATCTCTCTCTTGGGTTGCCTCGCATCGGCGCGCCTGGCTACGCAGCATCGGCGCTGTACATTCAACTCTCAGTGAAGATTTATATTATGTAAGAAAGTGCTTAATCTTTCTTTTTCGTTCCGATCTACCCAGTTTAAATATGTTACAAGTCCGTTGACAGGTAGGGAAGCACATTGAAACACTGTCAATACCTAAGTACGATGTCGCATGTTCCAAGGGGTCTGTGAGGGCGCCCACTGAACGCATCTTGTCGCGCGCACGGAGGCGCGTGTTTGTGAATGCAAGCCACCGTTCTTCGCGAGGCGTGGCAGGCGTGGCAGGCGTGGCAGGCGCAAGGCGCGTAGACGCGAGCTTGCGGATGTTCCCAAGCATACATGTGGTATGGGATTTACACGGAACCTGAAGGCGACGCCGAGGGCGAAGCTGTGCTTGGAGTGTTCATATAAACGCTACCAAAATAAATTGCGTCACTGTGATAAATGCCTCCATTTCCAGTTTGCACGTTTTCGCGTTGAACGCACGCTGGGTACAACTCGAAGCGTGCCCTGGTAATTTTAGGGTTAAACTACACGTACGCCTGCCGGTGCGTAAAAGCTCGGGCCCCCGCGCCTCTTGTTTTCTGCGCCTTGCGAGTAATGGCGGTTCTAACCCACAAGACGCGCGCCGGCGCGCGTCCATTTGGCTTGCATTTTCGCCTTGGTAGACGTCGTTTCGTATTTTGTGAGGCAGCCAGAACACCAATATTTGTCTGGAGCAGGTGTACAGCTTCAGAGTAGCGTTTGTATCCAAGTACATTAAACACAAGTACTTTGCTGGACATTTTGGCATGCGTTCCTTCAAGACATCTACTGCAACGTAGGGGAACAAGAACGCAAGGAAGATTTAGTGCGCGTGATGTTAAAACTACTTTCGATCAAATAAAAAAAGCAGCAGCCGTGGAACCTTCCACTTCCAGATCCATTGACCAAACATGATTCAAAACGTACGCGACGACAAGGTCGGCCAGCGTCGGTACGGAAATATCGGCGTCGGAATTTGTGCGGGGTTCGTTCGCAGCATCTTGCTTTGACCTCTGCGGAGGTTTGCGGTCATAATCACGTTGCGTGACCCTAGTCCCACAAAACCTTCTCTCTTATTTTCTCGGGCACCACAGTATAGATATGAGCAGAAGCACCTTATTACTGCATCTGTGGTAAACGTTCCTTAGTCCACAATACGGGTGAATCGCGCTTGAGGAACTTGCCCTAACAGTGTCCTTCGCCCACAAGTAGTGTTCGCTGCTGCTCTTGTCGCTGCTAAGAACAATGCTGCTTTGGGCCCCCCAGAATTAAAGTCGAGTGCAAAGAAATAATTCTTCTTGTTGATCTTCTCTAAAGCAGAAATACGGACACTATTTGGTGCGGCCTCCGCTTATTCGCTATCGTAGGTGAGCTTCCGATAACCATGCCGCTCAACTATTCCTCGTAAACCACCAACATAGCAACTTTCAAGCACTTAATAACAGAGACCTGTATCTCCTCGTTGCATATACTGTGAGAATTTTTGTCACAGTATATATATAGTTAGCATTTTTACGCATCTACGGATACGCAGCAGCCGGCATGTCCTTTATCTCATATACCTCGGTGTAGCCATTCCTTTTATCTCTATTCGACGACTGCAGATGAAGTTCAACAGGTTATCACATCATTGAAGACAACAAGCGCTGGCCTAGACCACATTGATCATTGCAAAGTAAAACTAATTTCGAATCAAATATCCTCAGTTTTGGCACTAATCATTAACAAGCTGTTCTCTGCAGAGGTGTTTCCGAGTTGTGATCACATTTCACTAGGGAATCACTGGCCAAATTGTAACCTTCCTTTGTTTGTTATAGTGATTAAAAAGCTTTTCCACAGTCCATTAATGCGGTACCTAAAGAACTTTAACCTTTTGTTTCCTCAGTAATTCGGATTTTCACAAGGATATTTACCCGAACTCAAACTTATTACTTTAACTTGACAGAGGTCTAATTGTCAATTGACAGAGGTCTCATTGTGGGTTCCATATTCATCGAAAGGACGAAGGCATTCTACATGATAAACCATCGCATATTAGTTGGTAAACTCGAATCATTTGGTATATCTGGTCCTCCACTAAACTTTGTAAGAGACTACTTGAGTAGCCTGTCTCATATGCTACAGGTTAGCGGCCATCTGTCATCATCCAAGCTAATTAACGTAGGAGCCCCAAAGGGATCAATATTAGGCCAACTTTGATTTTTGATGTTTAATAATGACCCACCCAGTATTATTGCTAAGGTGAAGTGCATACTTTACGTTGATGACATGACCGCCTTTACATTCAATACATCAATTGCCACACTGCAGTCAAACTTTAACACCGAGTTAAACAATGTTACTTTAGGGTGCTGAAATAATCATCTGCAAATTAATCCCAATGTTATCCTCTTTATGTTGTTCCATTCCCAACGACATTCAATCGACGTCCCACATTTTCTTTACATTCGTGATTACGACATACAGGTTTCGACGAAGCGGAGTTCCTCGGTGTGATCTTAGCTATTGAACTAAAATTTCATGGACACGCCCGATTACTTGTTGCATTTGGCATCCACATTAAAGCAACGACAAGAACTAATTTTCCAACTCATGTCGTACGATCTGTTGTATTTTGCTTATATTCATAGCCATCTCTTGTATTGTGCATCGTCATGGGACAATACGTATTCTACGCATATTGAACGTGCAAGAACCAAGCAATGAGACTAAGGAATTTCAGCCCATTAGATTTGTCCTGCAGGTCTTTGTTTCCTAAACTCAACATTCTCCCGTTACGACATTTATTCCGTCAAAAACTATCCATCATTGCATATAGGCTCGTCACACACGACATCTTCATTGAATGTATTGATCCTGAGCACATTACTAACAACACCACCCGGTTTTGCTAGCTCAATAATCTTCTTTTGCCTGCCGTAAAGACGAATTACGGCAACTTCAAAGCCCCCTTCTCTGGAATAGCATATGGAATTCATTACCTTTGGAAATAAAATCATCACACAACGTTTATACATAATCCGCGCGCACCAAGGGTGCACCGAACAGCACGGCTGCTGACGCGTGGCCTGCACTCCCGAAGCTACATGCCCCTACTGAGCGTAATGATACTTCTACAGTAGAGGATACTTCGTCTGTTCCTGATAAATTGGCGGACCAAGATCAACAAATTGTTGTTATGATCAGCTCTCTGGTGCGTGCTATTCGTGTTCTACTGGAAAAGCTACAGACACCAACAGCTCGAAGTGCATTGCAAGTGCTGGATGCCATCAGTCCGGTTCTGGCGAGCCTTCAGAAGTCCAGTGCTTGAGAACTTCTACAGCAGAACCACGGCTCATCGACAACAACAAAGATTAAAGATCGTTCCGGGATGATGTGAGAAGTGCCTCCATATTCCAATGGAATGCGAGAGGCCTGAGGTCTCGTATTTCGGATTTCCGACAGTTCGTATTTGCAAACCATTTTCCTATACTGGTAATCTGTGAACCGAACTTATCAGCCTGCATAAGACTATCGGGATATGAACCTTTTCTTTCAAACACGTGTGTCCGTAGTAGTAAGGTTCTGGTTTACATTCGCAAGGACCTTACGTATTTTTCCCAACACGTAGCGCCACACGACGGTAACCAATACGTCTGTGTTACTGTGAAAAAGAAGAAGCTGTCTTTTACTCTTATTGGCGTCTACCTTTCCCCAACAAGTCAGTTTGATAGAAAAAGACTGGAAGATATTATGGCTGATACTCCCGGTCCTTGGATAATAACAGGGGACTTCAACGCTCACCACCATATATGGGGAAGCTCCAGGATAAATTCGAGGGGCAGGTCACTAGTATCCTTTGCATCAGGCCACAACCTGTGTCTTCTGAATGACGGAAGCCCGACATTTCTGCGAGGAACTACATACAGTAGCTGCCTTGACTTGACTTTGGTGTCACGTTGCCTGACTTTGAGCGTGCAGTGGTTCACTGATGTTGAAACCCATGGAAGTGATCACATACCGACCTATGTGAGAATCGATGGACTAGACGCCGCATTACCGGTTGTCTCTCGCCAAATCGACTGGTCAGTCTTTCAAGATCGCGTAGAAGACACATGCAAGACACATATTGCACGCAGATTAGAAGACATAATTGCTGACGCTATGCAAGATTGTACACGCCGCTTCACACATCCATCAAAGCGTACAGAGAATGACATTGAATTGGAAAGGCTTCGTGCACTACGTCGCCGAGCTGAAAGGAGGTACAGGCGCACGAAGTCAATTCTTGACCTCAGAGAAGCTCGGCGCATGCAAAAGAAGATCAAACGCCGAATGGATAAGCTAGCGGATCAAAGATGGAAATGTTTTTGCGACTCACTAGACCCCCGCAAGCCATTGTCCTGTGTGTG
This sequence comes from Dermacentor andersoni, assembly GCF_023375885.2. Taxonomy (NCBI): domain Eukaryota; kingdom Metazoa; phylum Arthropoda; class Arachnida; order Ixodida; family Ixodidae; genus Dermacentor; species Dermacentor andersoni. The sequence continues at coordinate 60,021,132 of NC_092824.1, forward strand.
GCGTACCCTACGGGGTCTTTGCTCAAGTCCCCAGCAACGACACCCATTCAACGCCCTTGCTCTCTATCAAAACCGCCGCGAGATAGACGTCGCAGAGGAATTTTGTGCGAACGTCGCTGGCGGCACAGTTTCAGTCCCTGACATGGCTCTAGGCAACATCCCCGGCCCACAAGATGCAAGTATGGACGCTCCATTCTCTATGGAAGAGTTAGAAGCTGCTATGGCGCTATGTAGGTGTTCGTCTTCACCAGGACCCGATGGCATAACATATACTGCTTTGCGCCACCTAGGCAGAGAAGCACGAAGAGAACTCCTCAGCCTTTTTAATACTTCATGGCAGGATGGTGTCGTCCCACAGGAATGGAAACGCAGCCGCCTGGTACCGCTTCTAAAAGCAGGAAAGTCACCGCTCGAATTGGCATCCTATCGGCCTATAGCTCTTGCCAGCTGCGTCGGGAAGCTTATGGAACGTATGATCCTCATGCGTCTCGAATGGTACCTTGAACATCATAAAATTTACCCTGACTCTATGGCGGGATTTCGACGCTGTCGTTCATCGATTGACAGTGTCATCGATCTAGTATCATCTGTGGAACAACAAAAATCTCGGAAGCGATTATCAGTAGCGCTCTTTCTTGACGTGAAAGGCGCTTACGACAACGTTTGCCATCAAACCATTCTAGACGCACTTCTGACAATTGAACTTGGAGGGCGAGTCTATCGATGGGTCAGTAACTACTTGACACAAAGGTCCTTGTTCGTACGAACGGAAGATGGTCCGACTACCGACCACTACACATGCCGAGGCGTTCCCCAAGGCGGTGTTCTAAGCCCTATTCTTTTCAACCTCGCGCTTCTTGGGCTGGCCGAATCCCTACCGGAAACAGTGAGTGTTTCAATCTACGCCGACGACATCTGAATCTGGACATCAGCGGTCACTCACCTGCAGGTTCGCGCACGGCTACAGAAAGTAGCAACACAGGCATCAGACTACCTTCACACACAAGGCCTTACCATCTCAACAGAAAAATGTGCATTAGTCGCTTTTACGCGAAAAACGATGACTCCTTATCTAGTATGCATCAATGGTCAGCCTATCTCCTACAAGAGAAATCACCGGTTTTTGGGTGTCATTGTAGACCGGGACCTCACTTGGAGCCCTCATGTTGCCCACTTAAAGAGGAAGCTCACATCTATTGTTCACGTCTTCAAGTTCATCGCCGGCAAAACATGGGGATCGTCAGTGGGCTCCATGCTACAGTTATATCGAGCACTGTTCATCGGATTCCTACGCTATAGCTCCCCCGTGCTTGCTAAAACATGCAAGTCAAATCTTCGAGAACTTCAGAGCGTGCAGGCACAGGCACTACGTGTTTGCCTAGGCCTTCCGCGCAGCGCCTCGACAGCTGGAACCATTATAATCGCTCAAGACCATCCGATCACAACTTACATTAGCACCGAAACGCTTAGAGCCCATGTTCGTCATGTTTCACGGATGCAGTCAAGCTTTCTTGCGTGCCTGCCAGAACGACGACCACAGGCGTCCTTCTCCAACAAGGTCAACATCCATCGTGCCTCCTTACCATCGGGTTTCACACCCTCTGCACGTTCAACCTCAGCTTTGTGGTGTTTAAAACAACCTCAAGTGCGTCTTACGATTCCAGGGATAAGAAAGAAGACCGACCTGCCTACCTTGGCCTTGAAGCAAGCAGCTCTGGATTGTTTGCACACTTTCTACTTTGATCGAGTACATATATATACGGATGGCTCTTCCACTCAGACCAGCTCCACCAGCGCAGTGGTTATACCATCCCATTCACTAAGCATCCAATACAAGATTTCGCACTTGACAACATCGACTAGTGCGGAGCTTGTTGCCCTCCGAGGTGCCGTTGATTATATTAATAACCAACCGGCTAATAGGTGGGCTATATTCTGCGATTCGAAGGCGGCCTTACAATGTCTTCTGGCATCTCTTCGTCGCGGGTCATGTGAACAACTCGTGTCGGAGATACGAGTAATGCACCATCACATGATCGCGAAAGGACACGACGTCGTGTTTCAGTGGCTGCCTGGTCATTGCGGTATCTCCGGCAACGACCTCGCTGACGAAGCTGCTAGAAAAGCTCACGAGGGAGCAACCCTTGTTTCAATACCTTTATCGCGGACCGACGCAGCCCAACACTTAGGCAAGCTAGCGCACTCTTTGACATTGGAGAAGTGGCGCACACCTGAATTCACTCACCATCGCTTGCATTCCCTCGATCCCTATATGCAACTGCGGCTGTTACCAGGTCTTCCGCGAAATGAGGAAACAGTGCTGTGCCGCTTACGTTTGGGCGTCGCATTCACAAATGCTTAGGCATTTCTGATTGGAATGGCTGATAGCGCCGAGTGCAATGCCTGCGGTGTCGAGGAAACCATCGAACACCTACTGTGCTACTGCCCATCTTATGAAAATGAAAGGCAAGACCTCTGCACAGCTCTCCATCAGCTAGATGGAAAGCCGTTCACCTTGAACAAGATCTTGGGATCATGGCCTCGCATATCACAGCTACACAAGGCCACAAAAGCGCTGCTGCGATATTTGAAAGCGACCGGATTGAGTCAGCGTCTGTGATCCAGACTGAGTGACCGACTGATATCTCCAGTGGACTTTCTCTTTTCCTTTTTTTTTAAATCTTTCCGTCCCCCTTTCCCTTTCCCCAGTGTAGGGTAGCCAACCGGGCTCAGTCCTGGTTAACCTCCCTACCTTTCATTTATCATTTTCTCTCTCTCTCTCTCCCGCGCGCACCAAGGAATATTTCATTCAGGAATTAACCGACTCATCTTAATTTCTTAATTAACTATCTATATGTATGTCATTTTGCTGTATAACTTTTGTTTTTGCATAAGTAAATGATATTATTGATAATGTCAAGAGGCGTTATAGTTCGATTGCTAAAGCACTCAGATAGCAGAGCACCGCAGCAAGAAAACACAGAGCTTCGGCAACACAGGCACAAGGGTTCCAACCACACGTTGTCGTCGTCTTTCTCTAAGCAGTGCCTACTGCTCGTTCTTCTTCAGTACAATTGCCTCCCCGGGGAAGAGGAGCCGTCTCGGCGACCTACGGGCAAGATAGCACAGGTGGGTCAAAGTACGGCTTGAGCCGCTGAACGTGCACGATTTCGCGCCCTCGGCGGCGCTTATTGGAAGGCGGCTCAAGGGGTTCTACCAAATAGTTCACAGGAGACGTTTGACTGACGACACGGTAGGGACCCTGGTACTTGGACACAAGCTTGGGTGAAATTCCAGGGCTGGTAGCGGGAACCCAAAGCCAGACTAGTGAGTCAGGGGCATAGGGTGCCGGAGAAGAGGGAATATCGCGAAGGTGTTTCTGTCGCTGCTGATCTTCCGAAGTAAATGTGCGGGCGAGCTTCCGGCACTCTTCCGCGTGCGCAGCAGCCTCGGACAGGGTAGTAGCCTCCGTTGTGTCAGGGCGATACGGAAGGATGGTGTCCATTGTGCAGGAAGGCTCGCGTCCGTAAAGAAGAAAGAACGGGGAAAATCCTGTAGTGCTCTGTGTGGCGGTATTATAAGCGTACGTCACGAAGGGTAGAATTCGGTCCCAATTGGTTTGGTCAGATGCGACGTACATGGCTAACATATCGCCAAGAGTGCGGTTAAAGCGCTCAGTCATGCCATTGGTTTGCGGGTGGTATGCAGTAGAGGTACGGTGAATTACGTTGCACTCCTTGAGCAGGGCTTCTATAACATCAGACAGAAAGACGCGGCCTCTGTCGCTCAGCAACTCTCTGGGGGCTCCATGGCGAAGTATGATATTACGCAGAAGGAACCAGGCAACATCCCGCGCAGACGCGTTGGGCAGAGGCGAAGTTTCGGCGTAGCGTGTCAGATGGTCAATCGCCACTATCACCCAGCGGTTGCCATCTGAAGTACATGGAAGGGGCCCATAGAGATCAACTCCGACCCTGTCAAAGGCCCGTCCTGGACAAGGCAATGGTTGCAGTGGAGCGGCTAAGGCATGAGGGGTATTCTTGCGGTGTTGGCAAGCGAGGCAGGAGCGAACATATTGGCGGACGAATCGGTACATCCCGCGCCAGTAATAACGAATTCGCAGGCGCGCGTATGTTTTGAGTACTCCTGCATGTGCGCATTGCGGGTCATCGTGAAACGCTGCACATATATCCGAACGTAGGTGCCGAGGAACCACGAGTAACCATTTGCGCCCATCCGAGAGGTAGTTACGGCGATATAGGAGCCCGTCACGAACAGCAAAGTGGTGTGCTTGGCGACGTAATGCACGGCCAGTAGGAGGCCCTGATGGGTCTGACAGAAAAGCCAGCATAGCGACAATCTATGGATCCTTCTGCTGCTCCGAAAGCATATCCGTGGTGGTGAGGGAGGACTCGCATATTTGTACTGTCTGATGATTGGGCTGGCCTGACACTGGGGAGCGAGACAAGGCATCCGCGTCCGAATGTTTACGGCCAGAGCGGTACAGCACTCGAATATCATACTCTTGGAGGCGAAGCGCCCATCGCGCGAGGCGGCCTGAGGGATCTTTTAAGGACGACAGCCAGCAGAGTGCATGATGGTCTGTGATGACGTCGAACGGGCGGCCGTAGAGGTAAGGACGAAACTTAGTTATGGCCCAAATGATAGCCAGGCATTCTTTTTCTGTAACGGAATAGTTTGCTTCCGCTTTCGTGAGTGCGCGGCTAGCGAAGGCAACAACGTATTCATCGAAGCCAGTCTTTCGTTGTGCAAGAACAGCGCCAATGCCGACGCCACTGGCATCCGTGTGTATTTCTGTCGGTGCGCTTGGGTCAAAATGTCGGAGTAAGGGGGGTGAGGTTAGAAGACGACGCAGCGTCGTGAATGCGGCATCGCAAACTGGCGGCCAGGCCATGAGGTCGTGGTTACCCGCGAGAAGCTGCGTCAGAGGCGCTATTATGGTGGCGAAGTTGCGGATGAAACGACGAAAATAGGAGCATAATCCGATGAAGCTGCGGAGTTCTTTTGTGGTCTTTGGTCGTGGGAATTCGGAAACGGCTTGGAGTTTGGTTGGATCTGGGAGGACACCATCTTTCGAAACAACGTGGCCAAGGATGACTAGCTGCCGGGCGGCGAAGCGACACTTCTTTAAGTTGAGCTGGAGTCCAGCATCGGCAAGACAAGTGAGCACGCGTTTGAGTCGGGACAGGTGAGAGGAAAAGTCCGGGGAAAAGATGACAATGTCATCGAGATAACAAAGGCATGTCTGCCATTTAAGACCCCGGAGGATGTTATCCATCATTCTTTCAAATGTTGCAGGCGCATTACAGAGGCCAAAGGGCATCACGGTAAATTCATATAAGCCATCAGGCGTAACAAATGCTGTTTTCGGGCGGTCTGCGTCAGCCACGGGGACCTGCCAATAACCGGATCGTAAGTTTAAGGACGAAAAGAATTCAGCGCCTTGGAGGCAGTCCAGTGCGTCGTCGATACGGGGCAGAGGATAGACATCTTTCCGGGTTATCTTATTTAGACGTCGATAGTCCACACAAAAACGAATAGTCCCATCTTTCTTTTTGACAAGCACTACCGGAGAAGCCCAGGGACTGTGTGATGGCTGTATCACGCCGCGTCGAAGCATGTCTCCTACGTGCTCATCGATGACTCGGCGCTCCGTCGCGGACACACGGTATGGACGTTGGCGTAGAGGCGCGTGGCTGCCGGTGTCGATGTGATGAACGACTGTGGAGGTACGTCCTAAACATTGTTTTTGGAGGTCGAAAGAAGTTCGAAATTGGTTAAGGAGGTCGATGATCTGCGTGCGCTGACTCGGAGTGAGGTTAGGATCAATAAATGGAGCAAACGTTCGGTCACATGCAGGCGCAGGCGCAGAGACAGCGAGAGCCATGGCGTCAACGTGCAGAGGAGTCGAGTCATCAGGCACATCGTACACAGAGCTCCTGTCGAATTCATCAGCAAAACCGAGGCATTCGCCACGATGTAAGCTTGATGGACACGAAAACGGATTCGAAACGTAAAGTGCGCTGGAACCCTGGCGAAAGGGAAGGAGGGCAAAGGGAAGCAAGAAGGGGTGACGGCGTGCAGCAAGTTGAGATGGCGTGAAAAGAACTGTGGAATCACAGAAAGCAGCACAGGAAACGGGTACAAGGGCGGAAGAGAAAGGAGGGATATCAGCGTCGGTGGCGACGAACACCTGAGCAGAAGGTGGAGGCAAATCTTCAGAAGGACTGGCACAAAATGGAGTCAGCGCAAGTTCTGCACGGGCACAATCAATAACAGCGTGATGAGATGAGAGGAAGTCCCATCCTAGAATGATGGCATGAGAGCAGCGGGGAAGAACAACAAACTCAATGTGGTGTAAACTGTCTTGTATGGCGACACGGACGGTACATGTTCCTAAGGGCTCAATTGGCTCAGCGCTGGCTGTACGTAGTGAAATGACAGAAAACGGCGTCGCGACTTTTCGGAGCGTACGGCGAAGCTGGTCGGCAATCACGGACACTGCGGCACCCGTGTCGACAAGCGCGTGAACGGCGACACCTTCGGCAAAAACTTCAATGATGTTCGTAGCGAATAAACGAGGGCTTGAGCAGTTCGAAGAGATCGCAGTTCTTGCCTCCAGAACTGCGCCTTTTAGTTTTCCTCCACAGCTGAAGGGCGGCGGACCATGGGGGAGAGGGAACGTCGACGGGGAGATGGAGACCGACGAGTGTTCAAGCTTCGGGGAACAGGAGATGAAGGAGCGAAGTGTGGAACTGGTGGCGAATAGCGGGACTGGGAGTCAGGAGCATTCCCTTGACATCTCGCAGTATCGGGAGGATACCAACCCCGCCGGCGGCAGAAACGTGCCATGTGGCCAGCAACGCCACACGCGAAGCAGATCGGCCGGTTGTCATGGGTACGCCACGGATTATCAACAGGGGGCCTCGGTAGCGGTGCACTGTCTTGAGCTGGGCGTAGGGGCTGCGGAGGCGCGCAGAAGCCGCTTCTGGGCAAGTAGTTCGCAGCTGGAGAAGGCGAGGCGTAGAAGGCGCTTGTGGGGGTGTAGTGCGCAACTTCAGGCGGTGGTCTTGGCCTGGCGACGACGGCAGCGTACGTGAGCGGAACCGGCGCTGAGGGTGGTTGATTAGAGAAAGGTAGTGCGTCGCTGACTTGTTCGTGTATGACGCGTCGGAGTTCCGGGGACAAAGAGGACTCAGACGACTGGGAAGAAGGCAGCAGTGCCAGTTGGCGCGCCACTTCTTCGCGAACGAATTGTTTGATTTGGTCGAGGAACGGAGAGTGGGCGGGAGCAGCACTGGAAGTGTCAGTTAAAGCCGAAATCGTGTTGTCGGGCGTGGCAGCTCGGCGCGTAGTAAGCCGTTGTTTGCGGAGCTCATCGTAGCTCTGGCACAGTGTAATGACCTCGTCAATCGTTTGAGGATTCCTCGCAAAAAGCATTTGGAAGGCTTCATCCTCTATGCCCTTCATGACATTCTTGATCTTTTCAGAGTCGGGCATGGCGGGATTAATGCGCCGGCAGAGGTCAACTACGTCCTCAATGTAGCTTGTGAAGTTTTCACCATTTTGCTGAGCGCGACTACGCAAGCGTTGTTCTGCGCGAAGCTTGCGCACAGCAGGGCGACCGAAGACTTCTTTGAAAGAATGGGTAAATTCTGTCCAGGTGGAAAGGTTGGATTCGTGATTCCGGAACCAGAGATTAGCGACTCCAGAAAGATAGAAGATGACGTTAGTAAGTTTAGCTTTGTCATCCCATTTGTTATGCGCACTCACGCGACCGTATGACGAGAGCCAATCCTCCACGTCATGGTCGTCGTTGCCGCTGAAGACCGGAGGATCTCGTTGGCGTAGAGCACCGGAGCAGACGACAGGCGATGCCAGGGGAGGATCGGGCTGCGCGGCGTCCTGAGGCATGGCAGAAACGGTAGGGAGCGTCCGGCTGCGGAGTTCCAGGTTTGGGAAGGGCCCAGCACCTCCACCAAATGTCAAGAGGCGTTATAGTTCGATTGCTAAAGCACTCAGATAGCAGAGCATCGCAGCAAGAAAACACAGAGCTTCGGCAACACAGGCACAAGGGTTCCAACCACACGTTGTCGTCGTCTTTCTCTAAGCAGTGCCTACTGCTCGTTCTTCTTCAGTACAATAAGAAGACGAGTTTCGTCTGTCATGTCAGGATGACTATTTTTGTCAATATTCCTTGTTATTCGGCTTCTTCACACGCTTTCAACAATTTTTCATGTTTTTTTCAATAATTAGCATTACCGTTAACTTATGTACCAATTTCCTGTTATACATAATCAGTTTGCCTAATCATTACTGTTCACACGACCGTACTTTGTTGCTGTTTTTGTGTAATAACCTTATTTATGTCATCATAGGAGGTCACCCTGGTACTTTTTTTCAAAACTCTGGGACCCTGTAATAATATTACAATGCTACTCGAACATGACTGTTGCAATAAACTTTACTTGACTTTGCTCCTTATAAAATGCTTTGTGTCACCTAGTGCACGACATTCATTTATTCATTCACTGGCGATTACAGACTACTGTTTTACAACGAAGCAGTAAAACTGCCTAATTCTGCATAATCAGCGTGCGTATATCATAATAGATGGGGCGTTTTCGCAGTTTTCGTGACGTCGGGTCACAGACAGGCGCATAAGTTGTGACTCCAAAATTTTTTGACCATTCGTGGAGGGCTCATTGCAGAATTGGAATACAACAGTTTGGATTAGCTTTACGTTATAGCGCCCCAGGCTAACGAAGGCCGTGGCACAATGGAAGAGGCAATAAAAAACTCAGTTCCCTTCCCCTCTGTGAAGAAGAATGACCAGCGAAGCTGTGTGTGCGGGCCCCTCAATGGCGAACTGCACCTCCGCCGCGGGTCAGCGCAGCATTGCACTACCTCCGGGATCGGACCACGTATGGCGAGTTTCTTGCTTGCCACGCCAACGACACCAAAATTTCCTTGCACAGTAGATGTACACAGCTTCGCAATAAATACCGATGCAAAAGCGAGGAATGCGGCTTCATTGAATCATTTCCCCTTTACACCTTCAGCGAAATCGGGCTGAATTTGCAAGGGTCAATGGTACTAACTATTCTTCACTATCCGTCAAAACAACAAGCACACGAAAATGAAGCATTGTAAATGGGTATATGTAAACATACTCTCTATCGCGATTATTGGTTTTTGGTGCAGAACAAAACTGATGGCCTCGCTACAACCGAGATATCAAGGGGGAAATGAGAGTATGTATCTCATAAGAAACAGTTTATTGACATATTTCTACTATTAACCCAACACCAACACAAAAGGAATGCGCTGTCATGTTATCCCTCCTATATATATAGGAGCGCTCTTCGCGCTTGACCCCACTGTGACCATACTTTTGTCCAATACTAAGAACTCTAGTTCGGAGACATGCCATACATTGGTAGGGGCCGCAAGAAAAGTTGATATTATTTCTTTGTAAGATCCCGTCAACGAGGCTGAAAACACAAGTGCAGTCACAGCGGCTGGCTTGCGCTTAGCTTAAATTGCTGCTTCGATTACCGAGAGGGAAAAAAAACCTGACCTTGCCATTGACAAAAAGCAGCAAGAATCAACGCAGGAGTGGCTTGTTTATGATCACCAAGGACGCAACAATCCGCCGATAAAAAAAGTTTTCACGAGTGACAGGCAAAATTTGATGAAAGAACTCGCTACTGTGGAATTCTCATGTGTTGCGTAGCATTCTTCGGAACAATTACCTATGAGCCTTATACCAGGTTGAAAAGTATTGAAGCACACTCCACAGTAGCGTAGCTAGGTCGTCTGTCACCTGGGGTCCATAGGTGTTCTGTCATCCCCCCGTCCCTGGTTGTACTAAGGAAGAGCAGGATATGGAAAATTACCGGGCAGGGGAGGAAGTTTCAGCTCCAGCACAGCCGCCTAGGAAACCGCACATTCGCCCCCTTCTATTTCGTTCCCTGAGATCGCGAATGTAGCATGCATACACGCTGTTTTATATTCTGCGCAAAATAACACAGGCTGTTGCACTGATAAAGTGTGATAAGCGCATGTGCACATCTGCTGCCAGAAAAAAAGTAATCGTGGAGAATTTGGATCACAAGTAGCAAACATATTTTAAGAAAGTTTTGCTTAGCAATTTTGTAGGAAATATCGTATTTGGAAAATTGAAGCATGACCGTCATATGTTGCTCGAAAACAACTCCTCAGATATCTTCGTAGATACTACGGCGTGCAGTATTTTCGCCGTGTGTAGCCCTAAACCGAAACCAAAATGAAATATCATGGCACTGATCTCTCCACTCTATAAGAAAACGGCACCTGCTTCGAGTTTACGCGGGCGTCAATGCTACGACAAATACGCGATCTCTCATTCTGATCCATAAAAGCTTTATTTGCTGCTGTGGGAAAACGCCATTATCCTAACTGCGGCACCGCCACAATGTTTGGTAGCTAGGAACAGACCGACGCTGGATCGACGTAGATTCTACGTGCGTCGTTTTTGCGTTTTCCGAGTCATGGAAGGGGTAAGGCGGAAAATAACTAAACGTTCACATTCAGTGGTGTGTTTTACGTTATTTAAATGTTCTTAATAAGGTGTTTTGCTTTCTCGTCCGCAGATAAAATTAACCTGGATGTAAACACTCACTTGAGCGCGCTTTGCCTTTGTAGGTTTCCCTTTATTGCCACAGAAAGTTGTCCGTGAATATAGTCTCCTCGCTGGAACGCCGGGCACCGATGCCAATACTGAGAGCGTTGGCAGCCGAAAAAGGAGGTTGTTTCACGCTGCAGTATGGAAGTGGCCATCACTTGTTGCCCCTGTGATATAAGAGCCAAACGGTGAATCTTGGTAGTTAAATAATGAGCCTGCTTAACAATATGCACAAGTACACCCATGTACGCCGTGACATTTATTAAGGGCAGCGACGGCGAGTAAGACTGGCAGCCTTCGAGAACAGCAACGTACCGATGTTTATAGCACGAAGTCTCACCGCTTCTCACTTTTTTGGTTATCCGCTTTACGAAATGAAGAATGTTTGACGTCCAATCCTCGTGGTAAAAAACTCCACTATACAATATCAGTATTCGTTGATCAGTTGACTTGTGCCTAAGGTCGGGTCTGCCAGTAGCAGGAGCACAAGCTCGAACAATGTGGTGGGCCTAATCTCACCGGCTCAACGGGATCGACATCGGCTCAAACTATGCTCACAGCTCGTGAAGACTGAAGCGTGTGCCGCAAACAATGCAACACCCCTTTCCAACCATGAGTCACCCGTTACACAGGGAACTTAAGTTCTCGCGACAGCAACATCTCATGTCAAACCCCACCTCACTGTTGTCAACTATGAAGTCTGCCATTAATTCCCAGTATTCTCTGCGTATACAGTTATTCAACTCATAACACAACGTGGGCAATAGCTGAGGAGTAGAAAAAGTATCTGGCTTCAGGTGATTGAAAAAATATTTTCATAGAAATCTGGTCTACTCTCAATCGTGCGCATGGCTATCGCATTTCGCTGGAGGAGAAATGCGAAAAACCCGTGTACTTAGATTCAGGTGCACGGTAAAGAACCCCAGGTGGTGCAAATTTCGAGTGTGCCACACTGCCGTGTGCATCAAAATCAAATCGTAGTTTTGTCTCGTAGAACCTTATATTTATTTGTCTCAACCCTGATGTCTCGAAGATGTGGCCGACCTGCATGTCCAGAGGAACGTCTCCAGCGAGTTTCACATACATCTAATGAACTCGAAACGTCGCCGGAGTTAACGTTTATCGTAAACAGTAAAGCCCAGAAGAATCAATCAGTTCAGTAGTGAACGGAAGTTAAAGACGTAATACATATTCAATGGCGCCGGAGTAAGCCACACTACTTGTTAAGCACAAAGAATATATGAATTTTCGTATTTGAAATGGATCACTGAAAGTACGATGTGAGTGAGCCACACTACTTGTTAAGCACAAAAGAATATATGAATTTTCGTATTTGCAATGGATCACGGAACCGACCATTTGTCCATGGAGCCAGCAGAGCAAGCGGAAGGACCGCTCTTGGTACGCAATACAAACTCCATAGGTGCCCTGGCGCCTCTAGAAAAATTTCCCTTATGTTCCCGAAGGTTTCTAGCTAACTGTAAACGGCGATCAAGCAATATTTATGGATATATCCATAGCCCGTGTCTTTATGTTGAGATCTGCTTATCTCTTAACTAGAAATGCAAGTCTTCTCGTTCTGTTCGACGCAGTATATATGCGTGTCCACTACTTTGCTTGATGGCGCACTAAAGCCTGATATCGTAATGGTTTTAGCGCTAAACAGCGAGTAAATTTCCGCGAAAAAAGGTGACAACCGCAAAGGGACAGTAAGTTGCTGCCTCCAATTTTTGTCAGGCTAACAATATTCAACATATGATGCGAAAACTGTGATTTCCACGAGTAAATCCGTGGGGTCAATGTGTAAAGCTCATTTCGTGTATTTTTGGGAAATATCGAACCGCCATATATAAAACATTTCGCTAATTTTGATCCTGCGTGAAAGGATGCGTTTGCAGCCGCCTCGACTAAATCACGCCAGCATGATGAAGGGAGGCTCCGTGTCTCGTTCACTGCTCGTCTCGTCTGAATCGCATCTCGTCCTCGACGCCTGCTGGGCGCGCAAAGTAGCAACATGGCGGCGTCCTTGCAGTTGCAGATTTCGATGCATGAGCGCCATGACGAGCCTTTCCTCTAGAGTTACTTTCTGCTTGCTTACTTTTTCACCAGGACCAAGCCGCTTTTCGCTGACTGCGTCAGAACGCCAGGCGCAGTGGGCGTGCCTCCAAAGTTTCTCAAAAAGTAACGAAATTATTTGCAGTAACGTTCGAGGTCAGAGATAGCGCTAAGACTTGTTCCAGTAATGTTCAGTGCACGCGAAACTAACCACCTCACTAAGGCGAGTGAGGCAAGCCGGCCCAAAGACCACCGCAAGAAACTAAAATAATGTTGAGGCTCATAGAAAGCGTCGCAACCATCTCTTAGTATGAGTCATCAACTCAACCATGCCATGAGAGCCGAGCTGTCTTTCGCTTTCTGTATGACAAGTCTCGGTTCCGTGCCATAAAAGCATAATTGGTTGAAATGCGTCGCAGGATGTCAAACGAAATTTCTCCCCTTGCTGTTACAGTTCAATGGTGTATTCGCGCCATGTCGAAGTGTACAACGAACGCAAGAATACGTCGACATGTTAAAAAACAAGGCTACATCCAAAATATGTGGGTCACCGAAGAGGCGGACTTCACATATGCAGCAGGCCTCGCTCGCTTTGGTGGCGATGCTGGAGCTAACGCAGCATGTGACGCGTACGTGGTGCCGCTAACTTGTTGCCAGTTAAAGCATGAAAATAAATCGCAAAATATAAGTTCATTTGTAGGCTAAACATTTTAGTTTTAGCGAGAAAGAATAAATTGAAAATAAAGCGCACTCTAAATTCATTTCAAATTCTTTCTTTATTGCACTGCTCGCGTCAGCTAACATATGGAATGAACAGTAGGCGTGACGTGTTGCCTGATACAAATTTTTGCCAATTCTCCCCAATTGTTTAATTTCTTTCCCTATGGTTAAACGGGTAAGCCGAGAAAAGTCAATGAATTTTCGCATTGAATCAAGCGGAGACCAAGTTGGAAATGTCAATGAAGTCACAGCCTAAAGAAAAGTACAGTCTTGGCACGTTACACAAAAGTAATTTCAGATTGTTTTCCTTTTTCGAAGCTCGCGTCAGCTAAAGGATGCGTTTAACACTAGGGACGACGTATTTCCTGTTGCCAGTTCTTGTTGAATTTACTTCTCTATGATTAAACGCGTAA